>NC_081289.1:45031979-45250420 GCF_030490865.1 Poecile atricapillus | reverse complement strand
TAGCATGCATTAAAAAAAAAATAAAAATAAATAAATAAATAAATAAAAATCACATTTTCTCTTTTAAATTGTATATTTTCTAATATTTTTATGTGGTTTTACGCTCAGTGGTGATGGGTTTGAACAACGTTTTCCATTAAGGAAGTACTTACTAATGGGGGACTAAGAAATCTGTTGTGAGAAAGTAAATTCCTTTGGATAATGTTGGCTTGCACAAAAGGGCAAGACCCTTCAGCAAATATACAGAAGCAAAGTCAAACCAAAGCCAAAGTTAGAAATAAGCACATTTTGAGCTAATGCAGATTCATCTGCAGCTGCAGAGCAAAGTCACCTGCCTGACTTGTGAAATTATGAGGAGTGTGAAGAATCACAGGAAAAAAAGAAGCATTTGGTCCCCAAAGCTGGTCTTGAGGGGTGAAATAAGTTGGCAGTGGGGAACTCTCTGCAGGCAGCTGGGAGGATCTCTCTGCTTCCCAAAGGAATGACACTTTTAAAGAATAACCTGCTTTTCCTGCTTGGCTTTTGCCCCATGTCAGGACACAGACAGAAATAGAGACATTTCATAAATGCCTAAGCATAGCAGCATGGTAGCCATTCCCACAGGAAGCTTATAATTCAAGCAATTATAAACACAGAGGAAAGGCCATATTTCTTTCATGGTGCATCTCAGCTGAAAGCAAAACAGAGATAAGAATAAAAAAACAAGACCACTAAGTTTTGAAGGGAGCCGCAACAATGCTGAACATGTGAGCAGTCTGAATATGACTTCATTTGCTTAGTTAGTTACTTGCTCAGGAAAGTTGAGGCTTTGTTTTTTTTTTTCTTTCACTGCCTTCTGTATATTCAATTTCAGGTTCAATCCTAGAATGATAAATTGGTACACTGTAGTTAAAATTATTCAAGTGCTTTAAACAACTAACATTCAGTGAGATTAGAATGGAGATCAGACAAGCTAAAGTGTCAGAATATGTTCTTCCTTTTCATTAAAATTCAGGTTTCTGAGCAGTGACACATTTTGGATTTTGATCAATTGATTTATTTCCATTAGTTGTAAGGGGCAATTAATTGCTTGCTGCATTAATGACAGATTAGATCATTTTAATAGAAAAATCCAAACCCAGTGATCCCTTTCACTGTAACCAGCCCCTTCAGTCATCCTATTCTTAACTGCTAGAACACTAATAAAATCCTAATTTAAATAGGAATATTACTATTGACTTCAAACAAGGCCAACTTGCACCCAGTGTAAATCATCGTGTTTTGGAACTAGATAGAACCTTCTTGTGATTCTGCTCAACAGAAATTGATTTCTTCCTTGCTGAAGCAACATTAGTCAACATTTAATGCAAAGTTCTTAATAAAACTAATTTTTCAAATGATTGCCATTGTTGAGTTACAATGATTCTTTATTTGATTTATAAATTTAGAGGAAAGAGATGCCCAAAATTTTAAGGAAAAGACGCATGATATTCAAAGTACAGAAATTTGGCTTCTCTACACCAGGAAGGCAGAGAAGGAATATGGCTGGTCTTTATGAAAACATTGGAATCTACATATTGGATACTGTTTCATCCCCTTTCAGCAAGAGAAAGCTGTTACTCCAAAGAGCAAATATCTGCCTTGGGTAAATTTGGGCTGAAAATCAGAAAAAGACTCCTATATTTGTGGGAAAGCAGGTTTTATCAGACATTTCTAAGTGGATTGAAGGAGGAAACACAGATGGCTTTTACAAAGGAGCACTTCCTGCAATAATTTGCATGTCATAGTATTGTCAAAATAGATCCAACTCCATTCCTATTAGAAGCATTTAAAGTCAGCAGAAAAGAGTATCATGTTACTGATGTCAGCTTCATCATCAGATGCAACAAATTACAATTAAATATCTGGGGTTTTTGCTTGCGCCTTCTATAAACTTGTTTGGGGCTTTCTGAAGTCAACTGAACCGTACTATTTTTTCTCACTTCTAGTGAGTAACAAAGATTGTTATAGCACAAGATTTACTGACCTATCCCTATCTGTCCAAAATTAAGGTTTTAATTTGATCTGTTTTGATCTGTTTTCTGTGGTTGTCAGAGAGTTGTGGGCAGCCTTGAACAGCAGTGCAGCTCCTTCTCAGATGGGTTTCCAAGACATGGGGAGAAGTGTCTCCTGAGATGCTTATGCTGAATATGAGCCAAGGGGAAACCAAGACAGTTACCAGAGGCTACAGGCCCAGCCTTCCAACAGCTAAAAGGAATCATGAAGAACCCAAGCACTACAGCTAAAGACAGACGGTTCATGAAGACTCTGACAAGGCCAAATACTCATTTTTGCCTTTAAAACCACATGATTTTAAAGTCTCTGACTAAGAGAATAAATATTCTTTTAACACTAGTTTTGTATGCAGCTTGATGTTTGTCACCGTATCCATGCTCTACAAATAATATAATATAGTGCAAGCTGGAATTCTATTCCAAATCATGTTTCTGTAATGATGATTGAAATAATAGCTAAGAAAGATATTTCTAGGGTGAGCTTATTATTTAGTTTTTAAGCAAATATACTTCTTACCATTCATTGTAAGAAGAGGCAATATTCCAAAATCAGTGTTCCAGAATTTCTGCCTGGCTTTCTTCCCAGGAAGTTCAGCAGAGCAGCTCATCAAAATCTAAGATTCCTCCAATGTTTTGCTCTTAGCTATTGTGAAACAACTTCTGAGTAGTCTTATACTCAAGTATAGGAAAGACAGAAAATTCTTATTTTTGGGAAAGGATAGTCTAGCTCCTTGCCAGGCTCAGCACGTGTTCTGATGAAAAGCAAGTTCTCATCAGGGAGGCAGAATGATTGGCACAGCCAGGAAGGCTGAATGGGGGCTGCCTGGTCAGCATGGCCCATTCAGTAGGATTAGCTGTATTCCTAAACGTTTCCAAACATCTCGCCTCTTGGAACAGATTCCACAAGGAAACAGGAAAGCAAAACGTCTTGGGATAACACACTCCCGTCCCTGACCAGTGCTGTGAGCTACCAGCATAGTGTTCAGCTCACAGCTGAATTCTCTTGATGAAGAGCAGCTTGGCTCAGCCCTCTCAGAACAAAAACTCATGGTGGGTACCTGAAATGGCTCTTTTATCATTACCTGAGGGCTGCTGTGAAGCTTGTCACGGTTTACCAGCCCCAGCTCCACCTTCAGCTGCCATAGCCTCCTTGCTTCAATTTTCAGGCACACATTCTCTCTCCAAAAAACAGTTAGCAAGATAATTTTGAGTTTAATTAGAGTATTTGCTCTTCTAATTTGCTTCAAGCAGCTGAATTAAATAATGGAAGTTCTGAACCACCTAGAGGACTCTCTAGAAAGAATAACCACAGACAATCTCTACACCCCACCCTCTACAAACACACATGCACGCCAGCACGTGTGCGCGCGCACACACACACACACACACACACGTGCATACATTATTTGTGACTATCTTTCCACCTGTGCTGACATGGATGAGAATTTACAACTGCTTCAAAAAAGTTACAAGCAGTAAAATTCCACATTTTACTGAGGTGCATTACTATAGCACATTTGTCAGGCAGCCAAATGCTATGTCAGTCCTGCAATTGATTTCACAGCAACATCTGTAAGAATATTTGAGGAGAGGAGGAAACTAATGTCCACTTTCAGTTCAGCGTTCCAAAGAAACTAATGGTCGTAGGGGATTTACAAACAGAAAATACAGAAATAAATAGCACGTTTGAAAGGTTATGTGCTTGATGTTACGAAAAGGAAGGGAAAAAATAACAAATGAATGCAGTACTTTACAGACAGGAAAATAACCACAGCCTTTTCAGGCATGTCTTAACTTAGCCATATAAAACACCTGCCCCCCAAAAAAGCAAACCCTTTCTTTTTTCTTTCCTGACAAGTATATGAAGCTTGAGCAGGAAGCCCACATAAGCTTAAAACTCCTTTGTGAAAGACCTTATTAAAAAAAAGGAAAAAGGAAAAAGGAAAAAGGAAAAAGGAAAAGGAAAAGGAAAAGGAAAAGGAAAGGAAAAGGAAAAGGAAAAAGGAAAAGGAAAAGGAAAAGGAAAAGGAAAAGGAAAAGGAAAAGGAAAAGGAAAAGGAAAAGGAAAAGGAAAAGGAAAAGGAAAAGGAAAGGAAAAGGAAAAGGAAAAGGAAAAGGAAAAGGAAGGAAAGGAAAGGAAAGGAAGGAAAGGAAAGGAAAGGAAAGGAAAGGAAAGGAAAGGAAAGGAAAGGAAAGGAAAGGAAAGGAAAGGAAAGGAAAGGAAAGGAAAGGAAAGGAAAGGAAAGGAAAGGAAAGGAAAGGAAAGGAAAGGAAAGGAAAGGAAAGGAAAGGAAAGGAAAAGGAAAGGAAAGGAAAGGAAAGGAAAGGAAAGGAAAGGAAAGGAAAGGAAAGGAAAGGAAAGGAAAGGGAAGGGAAGGGAAAAGAAAAGGAGAAAAGAGTCCCACCAAATTTATAAAAATAGCTACTTTGTAATTGCTATGAACTATAAAAGCAAATTCCTATTTTTCTATTTAAGAATGTTTTGTGAGGAGAAAAGAGGTCCAACACAAAAGATCCAACACAACTGAACAGCTGGAAAGCTTTGGGTGAGGAAAGAGGTAGGAATGCCTTTTCCAGATCCCCTCTCAACCTCTGCCCCTGATCAATGCCCAGACGTTACAGACTCAAAGATGTTTCCTCAGCTGCCTTGTTTGAGAGCTAACTATCTGATGCAGCCTTTTATTTGCACTCAGTTTAACAGAAGAGATGATTCGGGCATTGCTTGCACAGCTCCTGAATCTGAGGTGCTGTTTGAGATCTGCTGGATCAAGGCATCTCCAGGGCAGGAGCCATGGAGAGCAGGGCTGCCACTGCGGCTGCCCTGCCAGCAGCACACACAGCAGGGCTGAGAGCCTACTCGGGGCTTGCTCAGATTCCACCCTGGGACCAGCCTCCTACAGCTCTCAAAGCGCGCAGGGAGCAGAACATTTCTAATCACACAGAAAAACATCAAGCCTGACTCTTTATGATTATAGAAACTTGTTGAGTCAGTACTTTCAAGAAGAAATCAAGGAGAGAAACATGGCACTGGTAGGAAGGAGAATCAATCCACAAGGACCTGTGAAACTCAGATCAATGGATTCGAGAAGAGGGATGCGCAGCAGGGAAAGAACAAGCAACAGCTCTGCACACTCCAGCTGTGTGCCTGGTCTGTGTTGCCCTGATAACCCAAGGGGCCTCTGCACTTTATATTCCAGTTCTGAACGGAAAAGGGAGAATTCAAAAACAAAAATTAAAATACTTTTGAGACAAGTAATTTCAAAGTGAAAAATCAAAACATTTCTATTTTTTCACACTTTTTTCATGTTCTTATTTAATTCCACTTAGTAAAACAAATTCAGTGACTCATTGTCACAGAGTTGCTTTTTGATTTAATCTTCTCTTTTTTTTCCCAAAAAACCCCCATACTTTGAATGCAAACACTGTTAGAGATAAAACTTCTAGAGTGTGCTGGTAGGTGAAATAACACAGTTGTTATAAGCTACAGAACAATAAACAAAACACATTTTTAAAATAAGGCACTAAGAACCTCAGTTTATATGAAAGGATAATTTTATTCATTAAGTAATGCAGCCTTTTGATTAGTCACATTTTCCATCATCACCACTATTTTATGAATTTACCTACTGTGTGGTCACTTTTACATGAAATTTAATTCATTCTAAGAACATTTTTACACGTGGGCTTTTGTGCCCTTGCCAAAATCTGAGAGCAGATTAACTTTTCCCTGCTAACAGCAAATGCCTACGAGGCTGCTGCAAGCACCCCTGACACTTTCCATTCTTTAGCTTACATGGACGGCTGTGTAAGCTAATTACATTGGAGGCCGTGTTTCCCCTTTCCTGAGGGAAGGTTAATAGAGAAAAGAACTTTACACTAATAAAGAATCCGATCACTCTGTGGCAGAGGCCAGGCTACGGGGCAGCTGGCTGCTGTAGCACTGATGCTTTCTTAATGCTGCTGGTGTACAGACCCACAGCAGGTAGCAGTACAAATCCAGTTTATTTTAAGCCAGGAGAGTGGCTAGTTTCAGTTACGAGTTGGCTTAATTATATATGTCTTCTAACACTTACTCAAACAGCAGCTTCTTCATTGCTGTGCTAGTCAGCCATAGCAATTAGAAAACATAGAAAAAAGACTGATTTGGAGATGTGTTAAAAATTACATGGTACCAGTGAATCAAGTATTTTTTTTGTGTGAACGGTCTGGTTAGTCAATAGACTGCAAAATTCTTCTGCATGCAGTAAGGCACATCATGAGGGACCTCCATGTGCCAAATGAAAGACCAGGTCTTTCTGCTCACTTCCTAGAACCACAATGAGATTGAAGAGCAGTTCCAGAAACTCCAACGTATTTTGTCCTGCAGAAAATGCACACCTTCCCCATTCAAGGGCTAATAAAGGGGCAGCTTTAACTCCTTGATAAGCATATAGAATTATGAGGGGTAAATGTTAAACCTGCGCAAGTTACTCCCTTGGAACAAGGGAACTATTCAAAACCCCCTCCATGGATGGGAACTACAGCCCTCCTCTGCTGAATTCCCTTTACAGTATCTCTGGAGCTCTGCCTTACAGTAGCTCTTGTAGCTCTGACTACTCCTCTAACATGCAGCATGCCAGCACAGGACAGAACTAGATATGTCTGTCAAGTGCTGGCACATCTATGAAAAACAGGATGAAAGTAGTCCACCATTTGTTGATGAACAGAGGCTGAATGGAGTCCTGAATTCTCCACGTCACAGAAAAACAAAATGCAAGCATTTTGCAAACATTTTGTAAGCCACCCAAGGACATCAATGTCTATTCTTCCATGACAGTATTTTTTTCAGTGATTTCTAAAGTAAGTAGGCTGAACACCAAGAATAGTACCAAAGGTCGCTTCTTTAACTGGATAGGAAGTGATGTAGCTTTGCATCATTTTGCCATAAAAAAAATCTGAAGCCTCACTGTCCAAAAAGATGTTATTTCACACGTCTCAATAATCAATACCCAAATTTTGATAATCCAGCAGCAGACCCAAATCGTGAGTCATAGCTTCTCCATGTATAGCTACAAAGGAAGTGCTAAAAATAATTAGGTCGCTTATTGCTGTGGCAAATGAGTGTCTTTAGACAATGTTGCATACCAGCCTTTCAAAGCAGAGGCCTACAAAATCCCAAAGCCTGTTTTATATCCAGGGGATCTTACTACCTCTGTCAAGTAAGCTAGATCTTAATTTCTAATGCCATATTTGAAATTCACATGCCTTAAAACTAGCCACCATTAATTTCAGAGCAGAGTACATACAGGTACTTGGACTGCAAACTCCTGCACTGAAATTGCTGGTCAACAGCCCACGGTCAACAGACAAACTGAATAGGAACCAATGCCCTTGTTGATGGCTGACATCCAGGGATCATGCAGAAGTGCTATTCACTAGTCCCTAATCTAGAGTAATTTATGGTTCTGTTCTCTTTTGTGTGGGAAAAAAAATTCTGAACTCACAAAGCCTAAATTTGTTTTACAAGCAGTTAATTTAGAATTGCTACCAACTTCACCCTCAGGTCCTGCTGTCCCATGGCATTCCTGAGTCACATTAATCACACGCATTCTGACACAGTGGACCCCACAGACCACATGACTCTGGGAAACTATGCACTGCACCAGCAATATTCAGTCTTGAACCCAAACACAGGAAAACAAACAGATCTTGTTTCTTGTCTACCAGGAAAGGAGATGTTAGATGGAGTAAGAGGTAACTCTCCAGATGATGTGCTCTTTGGTGCATTGCTGCTTTTGGCACTTGAAAACATAGAGCATACAGAAAACATTGTAAAGTTTGTAAAGTACAAAAATGCTCTTTGTTGTGCTCATAACATTATAATATAAATATTTTATCCCTGTTTCCTGAATTATGCATTTTCTGCACAGTCATACCAAGTTCCTCCTAAAGCTGTGGCCAGCCTGTTGCCCCCAAACACTTTCCCGCTCTTCCAGCACACAACCAACTGCTGATGTACTGCTTGCAACTGCACTGTGCTCTGTGAACTGAGTGCATTTGTCCCAGGCTGTCACCACAGAGACAGTGCAAGCAGAGAAACTGGGAACTGAGGAGCACACATTACCAGAGAGGGTCCCCTGAGGACACGGGAGCAATACTGAGCTATGAGAAAAAGAGCAGCACAGGAAACAGGAGAGGCCATCCATGCCTTTTGGTAAGAGGTCAGGTGTGCACATACTTATTTCGGGGAACAACTGACACCTTAATACTTAAACACAACAAGGAGAAGCACCTTTTGCCACACATTAGTGAGCTAATACGTTGTTTTTATTCGCTCCTGCAACACTCCCCTGAAATACAAAAAAGGAAGGTATTGGTAAAGTTTTTAATGCGAGTAAAATGGCATGTACACAAACTGCATCTTGTTATACATTGCTTTTTTTCCCAGGCTGAGGTTCTCCTGCCTCCTTATTTTCTTAAGTAATTTCACAAGAATCGCAAACTAACATCCAACTAGTCAAGACACATTCTCTACGACAAAGCAATACACAAAGTGAGCAAAAAAGATTTCACTGAGAAAGTTTAACTCCGAGATGTGTCATATCCATAACAAGAAATCTTGCAAGTAGCTAATAGAATTTCTGCTTATGTTTATATTCAAGAAGAAACACAATCCCCAATTATAGTCCTGGTTTGTAAGGCTGGCAGAACACAAATGTTTGCAGTGCAAAGCTAAGTCTTAGTTTTAAGCTTATTTGAAGCGGCTCAAGGAATAAGGCTTAAGTGTTCAAGAGATCCCAGAGACTGAAATAAGAAATGTTTGGTGACACTAATGAGCCCTCAGTTGGAGAAAGCTTTGCACCTAACTCTTTGCAAGATCTCCTTACAGTTAAGATTTCTAAATTAAAGCATTTGCTGCTGAAATACAGTAGAACTCCATAAAGTTGTGTTTGAAATTGTAATGCCCTTCAGTATGCAGGTATCCCTAGTGTCATCTCATACACACCATTATCATTACCATATTACACATTTAGAAAATGCTCACTCCAGAGAGATTGTGGCAAATGAGTAACTACATTTATCTAAAACTATTTAGGGCTTACAGAAACTGTACCTCAGCAATTGCTTGTGTGAGTTCAACAAGGCAAAACATTTTGTTGTGTAAAGCATTAAGTGGATACTGCCCTTAAAGAAAATTCTACAAGTTTTAAGTGAGCCCATGGCAAGATTCCAGCTGCTGCTGGTCATAAAACTGCTAAATGTCTGTTTTGCCACTGAGCAACACAAGACTTCTTTCTCATTCTAATTCTTGAGATGCAGTGTAAGCTTTACTCAGGGTTGGCTGCAATTTCTTTCCCCATCACATCAACTTACAATTTAGCTTTCAGCTGGGTAAATACCCAACTACTCACTAACATTTGCATCTTAAGGGGGGGGGAAAGACAAGCAAACTTCCAAGCCTTTAAAACAGGTGTTTTGTTACATCATTGGTTTAAGAAGAACTACTAAGATATTGAAACTATGTTGCACTCTATAGATTGCCACTGTATTAAAGCACAATCCACTTATAAGTCACAAAAACTCAAGCTAGCAGAAAAGATGATGTAGGAGCTTTTATTTTCATTCCTGGGAATTTAAGGCATCAAATAACATTTTAAGTCATTCCTATGTCTAGATTACTAAATGCAACTTGGTGAAAAGCATTTAAAATTCAGTCATTGACCCTGAAAATTTATTTAGGTACAGACATTCAAGCCCTTGGAAGATTAGTATCTTTGCAAGGGAGATGAAAAAAGAATGACATTGCCACTGTTCTCAACCTTCACCCACTACAGAATTTAAAGCTTGTTTTTCATGATGAACCTTTAACATGGAGTTCTTAAGGATACACACTAAATCTGGAGTTACTGTTTTTAACTTAGGTATTTTTTAATATGCCAAAAAAGCAATGTCTGGCTATAAACAGGAGCTATCACAGGCTCCAGCTCTCCTCTCCCTAAAAAACAGGGTCATTAGGGAGGGAGGTTTGGGGGGAAAAAAGGAGAGATTATTGAGTGAATCAAATTTTAGATTTCTTGCCTTGTTGACCTACAGGTTTGTGCTTAACTGAGGAAAAATTAATCCCTTTCAAATGCACTTAATTATAATCAAACACCCGTACCAATGTCTGTCACCACATCAGCACATCTGGCAGCAATGAAGACAAATTAACAATAAGTCAAAAAATCTGGCAATATGATCAACTAAAGCACGCAAATCCCATTCGGTAAGCTTAGACCACCAGTGACTAAGGATGGATTAACTTCCTGCCTCTAATACTGGTGCCTAAATTAAAGGGAAATTGCATTGCAATCTGGGTACCAGGTTTCTGGCTGCAGACAACTAAAAGCCCTTAGTTCAGCTACACCAGGCAACAAAATCTTTGCTTTCGCTTTAGCCCTGATGCCTGTGATGGCCTATTCTAACAGCTGCTTTTAATTTAGTTTAAAAGAAGCTATTTGGCAACCATGTAAGTTTGCACCTTCAAAGGAGGCAGATTTAAAAAGCCAATGTCCTGTAGAATTAACCATTTTGAAGTCTCACTGTTTTAGCACAGTGATGACAACAGAATTCACCGCTTTTTAAAACAACAGGCATCTGTACCTGGAAACAGAAAAAGTGGACTGTGTCCACTCAGTTTTAACTACTGTTTTCTCTGTATAGTTAGACACTGGGTTCTTTACTAAAAATATAATCCAGCAAAAGTCTACAATTGCTCAACGTGACTGAGCAATTAAATAAAGCACAGATCTCACCTATAACCAGAGAGAAGGGCAGCCAAGTAAAGAACAGAAGCATGAATTAAACAAAAAAACCCATTATCTTATTCTTGGATTACCTCCTCATGTTGAGCAGGGAGTGGCTGCAGAAGCAAGAAAAGAGGGAGAAAGGGTATGGGAAAGCAAAGACTCAGGCATGCACTCCGTATTTGGCAAACACTTGACACAGCCACTCAGAGAAGAGCTAGGTTACCAGGCAGATACCCAGTGCCATTTTTCTTCTTTTACTAAATAGCTTGATATCAATTCGTGCATCTACTGTGTATATCATATCCCTCCACCAGATGCAGGCACACTAACAAAGGCACAGGCAAACTGCTGGTTCTACAGTCTTACAGGCATGAAAACGGAGAGCGTGTGTGTGCACATCTGACAGGGGGAATTCACAAACTGGAGGATTTACAGCCTTGCTTTAGTTCTAACAGCTGCAACCAACCTTACCAATAACCATGGCAGGACCACACCCTCTCTTTGAAGATGAAGATAGTTTACATAGTAAATCTAAAGGTACAAGTTTAAGTCAAATAAAGGTGCAAACGTGCATCAGAAAGCACCTACATTTGCAATACTGTCCAAAAACATAATTCACTTTTCATTCTTCATACACTAATGTAGGTCAGAGACCACATGGCAGCATATTTTATTAAAGTAATGTGCAAATAAGATGCATGGTACCTGATAACAGCATGGAGTTTCCATTTGTAAAAAGGTACAAAATTTAAAAAAAAAAATACAAAATTAGAATGCTTACTACTCATTTCAAGAAAATGAAGTCTGACATAGAAATACGTACACTGTATTATTTACATCGTTAATTTACAAAACATATTATTTGCATTAAAAAAAGCTATAAAATAATTACAAATATAGTATTTTTATAATGATTTTTTTTCCCTGTAGAACCAATGTAGAGCATCTTGGAAATTATGCTTTATTGGAAAAAAAATATATTTTTTCTTCTGATTTCAGAGCATCATGTGGTTTCTTTCTTCCCTTCTTCTCCTTATTCCCCTTTTAAATAAAGTTCCATACTGAGGTAGTAGTATGTCAAATTATTTCTTTGGTTCCAGAAAACAGCAAGTCCAAAAGGAGCTACGTATCTGAATCACTGGATCGGAAAGTAGAAGTCCTAAAGTTTTCGAAGGACTGTTTGCAAGTATAAAAGCTATTTTCTCCCCTAGAAACTGTCCTTTTCCTTCCCTCTTCATCCACCTCTGCATCGAAGTCCAGTGAGACATGATTATTATGAGAGGTTTTTGGCTGGCAATTTGCTTGCTGTCTACAGCTTGAAAGAGAGTCCAGCTGAGGCCTCCATAAAGGCTTTCCAAATGTTCCTGAAAGACAGTGAAAGAGTGAGCACAGAAATACTGATGTTAAAAAGCTTTATGTCTCACCCTAGTGTACATAAGTGACACTGGAATGCAAGCCAAGGATTGACAAAAGAAAAAGTTCACCAAAGTGAGATTTTACTTAAATGTTGTTTTACCATTTAAAATACAATATCCATGTGCTCGCAAGCTTAAGGGCAAGATTCTGCCCTCAGAGACATTAAGAACACTTCCAAGTAGTTGTATAGCTACCCACAACTTCATTTCTTTTGTCTTCATGACTACTTCCATACTCATTTTTATTTGGGGAGGGTGGTGAGAGGGGAGGTGGGAACACAGACCAAACTGCAAACACATCACAAGACACCTAATGCAGAAGTCACTCCCTGTTTTGCTCTTCAATAAATGAATGGCATGTGCAATCTGCCATGCAGTTTAGAAAAAATAAAATAGGAATTAAAAAAAAAAAAAAAAAGTAACCCCATAAACCTCAATCAGGTTATACAACACTGTTCCACAGTGCAATCTGAACCCTAACACAATCTTCTTCTGGCTAGCACCTCCCATTAATAATAAAGATGGAGATAGTGACATGCTCCATTTACCACTGATCATCCAGCCAGTTGTGGGCAAAGAGAACAATAGCAATCCAAAGAGAATTACACATTTCAGTTCAATTGTTATTAATTATCTGGATTTACCAGTCAGGAAACAATCAGTGTGTGTCACTCTTCACCACTGGGAAGCTGTTAGTATCAACACCTCTACAAGAAGGACCTTCTTTTTTCACTGAACAAAGATAAAGCCATCGTAAGTCATAGTGTCTGTAAGCACTTACTTTCAGAGGACAGTGTGCCACAGGCTGTCTTTGAGGAAGTTTCTATTAATAATTTGACACTACATTTTTTAATAAATTTTGAGCCCAAACAAAATGCAACACTTCTGCTTTTGTTTAGTTGTTAGAAGCAAGGGTTTCAAGTAAAACTGTGATCTGAGAAGTTATTAAAAAAGGCACTGGACAAAATCCCTATTTCCATCAACGAATTGTACAGCAGGTTTGACCTAATGCAATATGAAACGATGCTCCTCACAGCACCAAAGCTACAAATGAACTGTCTTACAAACAAAAAATCCAAGCTACAAACTTTCTGGCTCGTGCATCAACCATGATGCTAAAATGCCAGCTGTCTTCTTCACTGTGACTGCACAAGCAGAAGGGGGCTTGAATTTGATGGCCATCTTGAAGAAGTGAATTCGCAACTAAAGACAAGAAATCTACCACAACTTCTTCCATAGCCACCATCTCCAAGATCTAGCGATAGGCTCTTTGAGGGAAGAGTGCTAATGGTTATGAAGCATCTAAGGCATTGACAATGCAACGTAAGTGGGGTAGTATGCTCAGAGAACTGATGAAAGTAGTAACTCTGCATAGCTTCTTAGGGCAAGAGGACTATGTGCCCTTGAGGTGACATTAACTCCTGGATATATGAACATACAGTTGGACTGCTTTCTGCAGGAGACATGCTAAAGCCCTGTCTGCACAGTCCCACCACAGTAATAGTGGCAGGCAGCCAGGAAGCTGGCCGTGTGCAGTCCCAGGGTCTCTGCCAGATGTCCTGGCATCTGCAACGTTTTACAGTTCAAACATCTGGCTTTTGAAGAGGGAAAACTTCAGAGCTTGTGCCTCCCTCCCCACCCCCTGAGAACAAAGAGCCCAGTGATGCACATTCCCCCAGGTCCCCTTCAGAGCCAGCAGACCCAGATCTCGATCAGCCAGTGCTGACACACCAGCTGGGAGACAATCTATGGTACCAGAGCTGTGTTTGGTGCTAAGATATCACAAGGATGAAAGCAGTATGTGGTTTTATATGCATTTTAAACCAAGCAACCAAACCAACATCCAAAATTTAATGAGCTTCGAGGATAAAGCAAAGCTTTCCTCCTTTCCCCACCTCTCCCTACAATCTGGATTAAAATTGTAAACCCTAAACTACACTTCGGGAATTCTTTTGTCATGCGCATTATGAGAAAATTACAAATGAGGGATAGAGAGGGAATTTTGACATAGTGCCTTCTTTTGAAGGGTAAATAGTTCTGGCTGACTGTGTTATAAAATATATACACATACAAGTTCAAGTCTCCCCACCTGCCCTGAGCCCTCCTTACACACCTTTTTGCCTGTCAGGCAAAACTTATGCCTGAAGTTTGTTAAGGTATATTTAAGTTATGTATGCTAACATTTACAGAAATCTGCCAGCTCTATTAAGACAGAAGATAAGAATCGCATCACCAATGAAATTTTTATGTAAGTGTGAGCTATTAAGATGTGGTCATCTAAATATCCTCATAACACAGTTATATTCACTTTTCTGTTCCTCAGCATCAAACATTTGGGAAAGAGAAAGCTGAGAAATCAGTTTTGCTTAGTATTGTAGGTACTTAGTATTTGCTTAGTATTGTAGGAAGCAAGACAGCAAAGACAATGGCAGCTTGAATAAAAAACAACAGCTAGAACATACCCATGAAAGTGCTGTTACTTGTAATAGATGAGGGCTCCAAACTTCTGTTTAAATCAAATGTGTCTAAGTTGAGACTTTTGCTTTTCAGTCCAGTTCCTTCATTTTGAGTATAAATAGAGTTCATCAATCTGCTACTTGTAGCCGGTGTCCCAATAAAGCCAACACACTGGTCAAAGGGATCTTCCTGAGCAGGTGAGTATTGATAGCTTTCCTTTTTCTTTAAATATCCAGACTCATAAGGGCCCAAGCCTACTGATCTCTGGTCAGGGCTGCAACCTAAAGGAAAGGAAAGATTGATTTTATACTGATTCATCATAGCAACGATTAAGTTCGGCCTAAACCTTCCCCCCACCAACTTACTTGTATTGTATGCTTCAAATGCATCAGAACTGTAAGTGTTGCCTTTTAAATACGAAGTCCCTGAAGTCCCCAAATAGTGACATAGGAATGGATCTGCAACACCCTCCAAGTCTGTTTCGCTGCTGTTATCTAGATGGCAAATGCCTTAAAAATAAAATTGATGTGTCAGCACACAGTCTTTTCTGCATCTTCAGCTTAGAGTTTTCTTGGGTAAGTTTTAAGAACCCCACGTGTTCAACTACATTTTGTAGTGTAGTTCCGAGTTTGCTTAGATTTAACCTAACTTTTGGATGAGAATTCTAATTCCAGCAACTGTTCTATTAATTAGCTTGACAGAGATGTGTCACTTCACTGTACAATCCCTGAATAACAAAACAAAACAAAACCAGTCACAGGGATCAGAACCAGGGACTTCCTTCATCCAAAGCACAGAATACAAATTCATGATCTGACAGCCACCTTCAAAGCAGAGTATCAATGTCTAAGTCCTGTTTGGAAGAATCTGAAGGAGTCACTGGCTGCTTAAACACCTATAAAGATTTTCAGTTCAATGGTTCCTGAAAGCTTTGGACACAGCCTCTGGTTCCTGATCCACAAAGAGGCTGTTCCTCTCACTACCCCAGAACTGCAAACCTATCTCAGCATCATTCCCACCTGTCCCAGCTCCTAATTGTATCTCAACCCCAAACTCTTTCCCAGAAAGGTGCCTTTTATTCTCTAGTGCAGGTATGTACAGGATTCTTAGGGGCCACACATATAAATGTCAAGTATTGCAGGTTTTAACTTGCAGTCACCTTAAATCCTTTACTAACCCTGACTATAATGATTTTTTTAACCAGCAAGCTTAAACAGCTATACTTAAGTTCCACTGCTATTACCACACATGCCTACATTCCACTAAAAGCACACTTTTCATGCTGTAAGAGAGGAAGACATGCCATGGTAATTTTTCTTTTGGACACTCTTGTTTTGTGGCATATCAGTTTAAATTTACCCTTGAGACTAGAGAAAAACTTCCTCATTTAATAAACATCCTAATATCATTTGGATGAACAGAACCAAGTTCCAGTTATTATCATGTTGAAAAAAATACCAAGCAATAAAATTCACATCCTCAATTAAATTTCTGTAAACATGCTTCTGTAGTGTTATTTCTGTTAGTTAGAAAGACAATAGCCAAACTGCAGCTCCTCAAGCCACATGAAAAATCATAGCTTAGCATTTTCTACCTACCATTACTGTCCCTCTGCTGCAAAAAATACCCTCCTACAGAAGATGAGAGAAACTGATGGTGACTGCCATTTTCAGATGAGCCATATCCATCCTGCCTTTCAGCTAGTGTCCCCTGGGATGACAGGTAACTTGGAATGTCAGCAGGTAAATTTGTTTCATCTGTGGGGAAGCAAAATACATACAAAAGCCATTAGCATACTTCAGTTTGTAGAAACATTTTTAAACTTGTCAGCAAAGCACTGAAAGTAACATATAATTCATCTTTTTGCTTCCAAGTAGAAACACACAAATGTTCCTACAATAAAGTCACTGCAAAGCAACCACGAACATTTTTTTTTTCCCTTTCCAAGGTGTCCTAGTTTAGGGCAAATTAGGGAGGAAAACTCCAAACCTTCAGTTTACACACCTGTATTTGTGATGCTGCAATCTTCATTTCTCCTTCTGGTGTGGTAGATGATGACCACCCACACCAAGGAAGTGCCCACCACACAGCAAACCACAGCTATGATCACAATGCCAACTGTGGCCCATCCATCATCATCAAGTGACGGGGCAATGTTTTGAGGAGAGTCACAGGTGGGAGTAGGAATTACATTAAGACGGATGTTGCCTCGTTCCGTTCCAAGTGTATTAGACATTTCACAAGTGTATTTCCCAGCATCTTCTACATCTGTATCCACAATAATTAGTAACTGATTGCCTGCAGCAAAGAAATGTCTTTCTGTAACCACGAGAGGGCTGTCATCCTTAGTCCAGTTCAGTCGGGGTGGAGGGCTACCACCAGCAATGCACTGCAAGACTGCAGTTTCACCTTTTGTCACAGTTCGGTCCAGCAAAGGCCGCAAAAATGATGGTGTTTCTGGAAAGAAAGCACAAGCCTTATATTCTTATAAGTCTTATTATTCTAATATTCTAAATGATCTTGCAAGAGTAATAACGTCCCTCTTCTTCACAGATCAAGAGGAAAAGCTAAAATAAATGCATCAGTAGCGCCTAATAAAGCTTACTCTCATTCTAAGAAGAAACTCAAAAATTTGTACTTAAAGCCTACAATTTACCTGTCAGTTGATCTGATTTACATGCTTGATTATAAGGTAAAAATGCCAAATCATGCGTGCTTACGATTGCACAAAACTCCAATAAAAGTGGTTAACAAAATGTCAAGAAATCAGAAGTTAAACAAATCTACTGTCTCTAAATTAAAACAGAAGCCCCTTCCCTCCATCACACTCATACCAGATGTGTATACACTGACAAACTTGACTAACTTTTATTATTTTGAATCATATTGATTGTGCTGTTAAGGTTTGCCAATATCTTACCTAGTACTGTTAATGTTGCGTTAGCTGAAATACTTCCAGCAGTGTTTTGAGCTGTACAGCTGTAAACACCTGTGTCCTCAATCTTTACATCAACAATAAAGAATACATCATCTTCAGGCATGACATGCATGCGCCTCTTGCGTGCTGCAGGAAAATCTGTTCCACCATCTTTCTGCCAAGCAATCTGTGGGATAGGATGCCCAACTGCAGCACATTCCAAACGCGCCATTGCCCCAGCTCGAATGGTTAAGTCCATGGGGATTTTTGTAAATGAAGGCAGCACTAAAGAAAAGTTGGTGATACCAAAATCAATACATGAAACATACTTTTCCTTTTTTGAACACTGTTTATGGGCCTAAAAACAGTAGAGAAATAATACAACCTAAACTCATCAGTAGCCAGCAGAAAGGGAAGGAACTGTGAAGTATGTGAAACCACCTAGATCAAAATCTCATTTCTGCTAACAGCCTCCTAGATGACCTTTTCATAGCATCTTGAAACAGAGCATATACTTCCTGTGAGAAAAAGTTAACATTTTCCATCTTGTAACATTGATTTTGCCAGATATAATATGAATTTGGTATGTTATCTGGCTTTTCCTATACTATGCTTCAGCACACTGGGACCAGAGGTAAAACTGAATGGTGTCCTTGGAAATAGATAAATTTTTATGAAATAATCTCATTTTATGGATCTTCTAAAGATGCACATGATGAGAATGGAAAATCTATGATTACCTATCTTGATTAAAATCATTCTAAGTCCACAAGCAAAACATAACATACTTACTGTTTACTGTAAGTTTGGCTTTGACAGAGTAGGATGAACCAAAATGATTTGAAATAACACACTGGTATTTCCCTTCATTACTGAATTCAACATTGCGCAGTCGAAGGATGGTGGTGTACTCCATCACTTCTCCACCCTGGGCCCGGAGGTGTGCGTAATTCTCCATTTCAGCATCTTGCAGCAATTCGTTGTCTTTCTTCCATGCAAAAGTCATTGGGGAATCACTGCTGCTGGCTGCTGAACACACAAAACTCAAATTGGAGCCTTTAATTGCTGACTGGGTTTCTGGCTGGACAGTGATCTGTGGTTTAGGAAAATCATCTGCATGAGGAAAAGAAAAAAAAATATATGCAGTGCCTGAGGACTCTTTCCAGACAGTTAGTAAGCCTTGTTTTATAGGTTTGAGAGAAGAGTCAGATAAGTATTTATTAAATGGATCCACAATACCTTTTGTTTTAAATTTTGTTAGCCATAGGGCATTTAAAGATGCTGTATTTATGAATTTATTGTGCCAAGCCATCTCTTACTGAAGAGAAAGCACATTTAAAAGCAGACTGTGTGCACAGTTTCTTCAACAGCAGCACTGAAGATGGAAGAACTACCCCCTGACATCCATAAGAACTATTCTGAACATCAATCATGAAGCCTACTTCTCATCTTTACAACTCCTCAGGCTGCTCTGAGTTTTTCTTTATTGAAAGCATAGTTCTTCTGCTATCAGAAACTCCAAGTTACAGTTGAGGGTTTTACACAAACCCACAAAAAAAAATCAAGTACAAAAGTTAGTGCTCCAGTGATCTGTGTCTGTTTGGGCCAAAGGGGATGGAAGGTCCCTTAAGCAGGGCAGAACACAGTAATTTCAAGAATTCCTGGTGGTCCCTTTACTATAGGAAAGTTACCTTCAAAGTGCCATGTTGTGAGTTTACAGAATTAACTGCCTTCTCAGTTATTTATTCAATTGTGTGTTCACTGCATGCGCAAAAGGAGAGGGCAAGTAAATGTGTGGTTTCCCAAAAGCAAAAGCCTTAGTACATACCCAACTTTCAAGATGTGTCCAATCTTTGCATCAGCTTCACAGGAACTGTAGGGAAAGCCCTGTGCCCCAAAAATTCCTCCCTGCAGACCCTGCTGTTTTTCCTAGCCCCTTTGTCTAATTACATCTCAAATGACTGGGAACAACTATGGGGTCAAAGTCTTATTTCCTTGAAGATCCTCCACTCTGTTATAAAGGAAAATGAGATGTGCAGATAGCCTAAACTTGAACTGTTGGCAAAACTCCTGCAGGTAAGAAGCTGTGCTCCAGTGACAGGGGAACATGGATCTGGGACTATAAGCCTGGGCTTTAAGAACCTCCCAGACCATTTGCTCTTCATGCTTCAAACCCATGTCTTACCATTTGCAAATTGAGTTAAAACATTCACTGACTTTGCACAGGAATAACCAAGTAAAACATTCTAAGTACTTAAATTAGCCTTGTGAAAGGATGGGAGAACATACTTCAATCTTAATTATCTGACAGGAAGGAGTGATAAAAAGGTCACTCAAATAAGCATACAGGTCAGAATACAGAATACACTAGCATAAGACGAGCACTATGTTTTGTCAGAACAGAATAATACAAGAGCATATCTGAATGACTCCATCACAAAAACATCCACATATATACACACACCTTTTAATTTCAGACAGAAGTCAACACACTCCACTTAAAAATTCTATATAAGCAAAAGCAGCTATTGCTAACTTGTAAGGCAAGATGCGTACACCCGAATGTCTAGTGATAACACACTTTAAAGATATAACTGAAACACCCAATGATTGCATTGGGACATTTTAGTTATTTTTGCATGGCAATTGCACTAAGTGCAAAGCTCAAAAACCAACTCAGTACATTTATTTTTGCTAGTAAGTCTTAAATGGTTTAAAATTAATTACTTAAAAACAGCATTCAGCAGTCAAAAGAAAAATCACAATTCCCACAATACAGCAAATGGAAGATGTATATTTCAATCCCCAGTTCAATTTTTTGACAAAATACCTTTAGCATAAATTAGGACGTCTACTTCTCATATACTCCTTTGACCCTGAGTAGTCTGTAATTCCCTGCATTATGTCAACCTCTCCTCCTCAGCAGTAGGTAGAATCTGCCCATTATTTAATTTATTAAATATTTGACTGCTAACAGGAAGGGAAAAACAACATTTTGGTACAGTATTTTATATTCTGAACCTGCTTTCCCACTGAAAAAAGGGTATGAGTAGCAACAGCAAAAATTAATCAGTTACATTTGCTATGAGAGGAAGTTATCGAGAAGGCCTTTTTGGCACCAAAGAATATAAAGTATGAATTTTCTTTAGTAAGAAAGTAAGATGTATTCAACAAAAAAACATTAAATGTAGTTAGCTTTTAAATTTCCTGATATTTTCTAAGTCCCCACTTTACATATCAGAGTAATCAAACACATGTTCTTACTCTGAATGCTTAGCTTCACTTTGCTTTAAATAGAGAACATAACAGAAGTGCTCATGAATGCTACTAAACACACATAGAACAATTTCATTTTTAAGGCAGATACTATCACCTCAAATTCTCAGGTCCTAAAGTAAAAATATTTTACTAGCACTTACTATCTGGCAAACTGAAATAAAAAATACTGGTATCATAACTGTGGCAATCAGGTAATTTTTAAACACAGTTTATATAAAGACAGTAATTTACATACTCCAAATAATTTTTAAAGCAGACAATAAGCACACATAAAAATCAAGAACTGAGGCTAGTATGGCTTTTTTACCTTCAAATTTTATCAGCCTTGGAATAACCTCAAGACTAATGGAGTATGAAAAAAATTTACCAATAACCAAACCAAAAAACTACATCTTAATTTTGCCAAAACGTGTCTCATTTAAAAACTGTAGTTATCTAAACAGTATCTTTTACATCTAGAGGCACATAAATTTACCCTCACAAACTACTGAGCTTTCACTTGCACACTCTATGTTCTATGTAAGCAAGCTGTACTTGAAATGTAAGTCAGAATACCATCACTCCTTGTCTTGTACAAAGCCACAGGCTTTGAAAATGTACATCACAGTTTGGGGACAGAAGATAATGTTAGTATCACATCTTCTCCATTTTTTTATAGAAATCACAACATATCAAGAAACCACAAAAAATCCCAAGCATACAGCAAAATTTGTTTTATGGAATGAGAAATAGAGCCTACACTCACCACAGACAAACTCATCCAGGCTGACAGCAAAAATACTTCTCCCTTTTAGCAGCTGAGGATGGGCACAACTGGCATTTACAAAGCTCTGGAAGTTGTTCTCTGACATCCACTGTGGTAGCCATTTTAACTGGCAGTCACACAAAAGACTTGATGTGTTGAAGTGCCTAAGAAAAAGCAATTAAAATTGAAGGCTGTTTGTTGTTTTTTCAGTTTGTAATACAGATCTGTATGAGCACACTTCTGTAGCAAAATTAAGGTTTTAGCTTAAACATATATTGCAAGATAAAGACAGCAATTTTGTTCAGCTCAAATCCCCTTCTTTGCCTGGCTGGCCATGCTGTGCCTGATACCCCCCAGGACATGCCTGGCCCTCCTGGCTGCCAGGGCACTGCTGACTCAAACTAAACTTTCCCTTGACCAGGACACCAGTTCCTTTCCCACAGCTGTGCTTTCCAGCATCTCATTCCCCAGTCTGTCCATACACCCAGGGCTGCCCTACCCCAGGTGCAGAATCCAGCACTTTATCTTGCTGAACTTCATACAGCCCTCTCATTTGTTGAGGTCACTCTGCAGGGCCTCCCTGCCTTTGAGGGAGTCAACAGCTCCTCCCAGTTTGGCACCATCTGTGAACTTGCTCAGTATCCCTTCCAGCGCTGTGTCCAAGCCATTTATCAAGAGCACAGGGCTGAGGATGGAGCCCTGCTGCACCCCACTAGTGACAGGTTGCCAATTTGATGTCACCCCTTTCAGTATAACCGTGAGCCAGCGTTGTTCTGCATTGATCAACAGAACAAAAGGGTGAGAGGACAAAAACCCATCCACACTAAAATACATTTCTCGCAGTGACCGCTTCACGACTTCTCTGAAAATCTGTCTCTGCTACTACAGGAGAGAAGAACCCAATTACAAGCACTGACAACCAGGTCTTTACAAAAGAATTACAGCACTGCATTTCATTGGTCCAGCAAGCTTTAGCTTAGTGATAGCACTGCTAATCTTGGAGCACATTACATCAAAGTCTTGCTTATCTAAAACCTGTTAGAAATCACCCAATTTAAAATAAGGACTTTAGAGACAATAAACGTAGCAGAAAATGAATGCCTCCTATCCTACACTCTCACTTAAATACATCCATCACATAAAAAGTAAAAAACCACAAAACACTGACATAGCTTTTTATGTTATTTCAGAGAGATTACAGCAGGGGTTTATCACTGCATCAGGCCATGTCTTACAAGGCTTTTATTTATAAATTTGCAGGACAGATATACCTAATAGAGATGATATCTTTTGATAGAAACTTACAATTCTTTGAGTTTCTTCATTTGTGAAAATGCATTTCCTTGAACTGACATAATTGCATTGTTACTTAGATCTCTAGGAAAAAAAAAGAAAAATAGGATTAGAAGAAAATAGTAATTTATTAAACTGAATGGATTTAGGACTCAAACAATAGTTTTCTATTTTAGTGATACACAAAACATGCTCGAGCTCAAAAACGAAAGAGACGCAAATGAGTTCCATAGCACGCTTAATATGTAAGAATTTCTGCATTAATTCCAGAAGTCACACTCAGTGTAACTCCAAAAATGAAAAATCATCTGAAGACCACAGTAGCAACCATGGTAAGTGCATTTCATACCAGTATATCAGTATCAAAATTAGTTTTTTTTCAATTCTGGGTTAAATGTGAACTTCTACTACTTACAAGTGTTCAAGTGCATCCAAACCAGAAAATGCTTTCTTTGTAATGGATCTAATTCTGTTTCCTTGGAGTATCCTGAAAAAATTAAGTACATGATGCAGAAGAAATGCAATTAAATGGAAAGATTTTTGAGCTGAATAATTGTATTTTTGGCATTTATTTTTGAACTGTGACTAGTATTCACCACTCACCCATCTCCAATGCAGCAAAATGTACCACATCTAAAAGATACTAATTTATTCCCCCTGAATAAGTATCTAGATTTTACAATTATTTTAGAAGACATTTAAGGTGTACAGTTAAGTGACATGGATTATTCTAATTATGTAACTGCAAACGTCTTTTAATTTCATAAATCTGCATTTGAAAATTTCAATGCAATGGAGCCACTTCCACTGGATGCAGCTTTACCTTACTGAAGACTAAGCCTGTCACTATGCCTTTGTCATATAATACATTTACTATTTCTTTGTATGGGAAAACCTCATTGTTTGATAAATATGTCCATAAATAATAATAATACTTACAATATTTCATATTAGTTTGACTTGGAAAATCTTGAATTTCTTTTTTTGAAAAGGAACATGTTACAGAGAAAAAGGTGAGAAAAAAAAATCATCTCTGCTATGGAAAATTTAGTATCTTTAGGTGTTGGGCTTGTCCCTTTAAAGACATATAATAAGCTAATATGTTTAAGGCATAATGAGATACAAATATTGTAGCAATACTTACAGCTTTCTTAGTTTATCTAGGCCAGAGAAAGCACCATTCATATCTTCAATAGTCCATGATATTTCATTGTTTTTCAGATCCCTGTTTAGGAGGAGAGGGGAAATCAAACCACAAAAGCTATTAAAAAGAACAAGGCACATACTTCAACAGCATGTATTACTTAAAAAAAAATTCTAAAATAGCTTTCTGTTAGGTTGGATTTTTGTTCAGTTGGTTTTTGTGGGTTTTTTAAGAGAAGCTTTTCCTGATTAACCTCATCATTTTAATTTTTACTGAAAGACTTTGAAGACTATTAGTATTTTTCCCACTAATAATTAAAAAAATCACAAACTCAACAATTTTTAGAATCGTGAGCAAACCAACCCACATATCCCTCCAAAGGTATTCAGATACAGGACTATTCTAAGAGAATATGCATCACAGGAAGGGAAAGGATCAACTGTCATCCCTCTGAAACACCCTCACATTTTTTTAAGTCCGTAATATTAACACCCAGAGAATCATTTTAACATCCCAAAACAGTTGCTTAATTATCTGTGACGCATAAAGAGATTAGAAATTTGTGTACAGAATAGTGTGTCAGCAAACAATCTACAGGGTAGGGGAGAAAGAAAAACCTAGGCGAAAAAGCCTAATATTTAATACCTTAACACCTCGCCATTCTCTAACTTCCTCTATTTATGATCTCCAACTCTCTATATTCTTAAAAAACATAGTGTACACTTCTCTAATTTTCATCTTTCCTAGATTCCCTAAGTGTGAGTATGTTAGCAAACCCCTGAAAATAAAGCCTAGAGGGAAAGGCAATCATTCTGCTCATCTGGCTGACAGATGGGTCAGTGGTATGCAATGGGAAGGTTTTAATGAAGAGGAATGTATTTAGATTACTTTACTTTCTTCATTCCCTTCCTTCACGAAATGCTATTGCAAAACATGCTATAATACTTGAAGCAATTGTCCAGTCATGACAATGAGTTTTGTCTTATTTCTGCTGCGAGAGAAAATGATTCAGTTACGACACAACTACAGTCCAGACCCCTGAAACTGTGGGTAGCAGTGCTCTGCTTGCTGCCTTCAAGCAGAGATATGCCTCTCCCACAATAATGGAAGTTTGTATCACATTTACCACCATCCATTGTGCACAGCCTTAACAAAAGAGAAACTCCTCCCTTTTTCAACTATTCTGGAAAGCAATCTTACTGTAAGAAAATTATACACTGATTAGGGGAAGTTAACAGAATGTTCTTAATGTTTCTTTATTTCATAAAAAAAAAAGAAATAACCTATAAACACAGCATTTTTCTTAAGGTTTTTGACCTTAAATATTGAGTTTGTCAACTTACAAAATCTGCAGACTGGAAAGTCCCTTGAAGGCACAATCAGCAATGTAATTTACTTTGTTGTTTCCGATGTACAGTCCAACCAGCACGCTTAAACCAATGAAACTTGAATCATCTAACCTTGCTAACTGATTGAACGTCAAATCTCTGCAAATTTAAGGGGGGAAAAAAACATTTTAATGTTCATACTGCAGTGCTTATTTAACTTAGTTCAACCCACATGAACTTTCAGGGGGGAAGCACAATTTTTCCCCTTATGATTATCATAGAACCTACTACACCACTTCTGACCACACAGCATTTTGCATTGTTTTGAACAATTCACAAACTACTGCAGAATTAATTTCTCTCATTTGAAAATGACTGTGTTACAGCTTTAGTACAACTGCTACAGTGAAATGGGAGCAGTCGCAGCTAACTTCCAACTTCTTTCAACAAGATGTAACTGTCTTATACAGCAAGGTTGTTGTCACCTTGGAAACTTTGCTATGAAAAATTCACAGATCAGTGCTAAGAAGCCCATGTTTTGGCATGTACCCGGCTTTTGAAACTGTTAGAGAATAAAGGTACTCACAGCTCACTGAGTTTTTGGCAAAATTCCCAGGCATCAGGACTGATCCTGCTGATGGCATTTTGGCTGAGATGAAGCTGCTGCAGCATCAATAAGCCATAAAGCCAGCCTTTGGTTACCTCTGTTAAGTTGTTATGGTCCAGCTGCCTACAAACACCCACAGACAGAAAAAGACATAAGGTTCAGAAACTCAGCAGCATTCATGCTGTGCCACAGTCCACATCTGACCACATGACACTGGCTAGATAGCTGGAGCCTCCATTAAAATCTTGAACTGTATGCATGCACTTAGAATGTGCTTCTCTACACAATCACTACTGACTGCTTGCTGCTTTTCAGACCACAACAAGACAATTTAATTCAAAAAAGCCTTTGAATTTTACCATGCAATTCTATTAATTTTGTGCAAATCTACTTTATATGCTTTCAGCAGCACCTACCAGCAAATGTTTGATACTTACAAGACTTCCATGTTGGTCAAACCCCAGAAAGCACCATCCATGAGCCTCGTAACCCCATTTCTCTGCAATTTTAATGATTTCAAAGCAGGAAGTCCTTGGAAAGTGAGCCCATCTATTTTTCTGATTTTGTTGCGATTCAGCTCCCTGCATCAATAGAATGTACAGTTACAGCACACTAATTTTATCAACATGCCAACCACCTTTCTTCCCTCTCTGGAACCAACTTTATTTAAACACTTTTCTTGCACATGAGACAAAGACAAGAAGTAATAAAAATCAAATATTTCATCAAACATGAACACATGTTCAACCATGTTAATACTGTTCTGCCTTTCTGATACTGAGGACAAGTACTTGGTAGTTCATTGATTTTCAGACTTAAAGAATCCCTGTAGACCTAGAATGTCATGGTTAGCCCTGTTCCTAAATTCAAAACTGAAAGTGGCGTTTATCCAGCAGTAGAGCTCTTAAGATTGGTTTGTAATTGCAATCAATGAACAGACAAGAAAAAGTTAAAATTTCAGTTGTGATAACTAGACAAAATTGAACATCCTGAGTGATCTTTTTCTGTATCTGTAGCCAAGCACAACCAGTTACACACAGTGCCTTCCCTCTCTCAAGTGGTCTTGGCACTCACCCTTCTGCCACTACACTCACCCTGTGCAGGTCAGAAACTGGGAGCAATGGGCATCCTGTGAGGGAGATGTAGGGCATAACTAGCCGGAGGGCAAGATGCAGTGACAGGAGTAGACAATACTACCAAAAGATAGTAAAACAAGTGATTATCTGCCCCTTCAAGGAAGTCTTAGGTCTACCAAACTAGGAAGAATCCCTCCTTCCAAGACTTATTTCCTCATGCAAAGTTAAGGTCTCCCCACAGTTGTACCATCATTATGTTTCAGTCATAGCCCTGTAAGAATTCAGCTTTCCTCTATGGCAGTCTGACACAAAATCTACCTGACAAGAGACCTGAGAACAGAGAGAGAACTCTACTTCCCATATTTTGTTTAAATATGAATAAAAAGTGAAGAACATTCAGTAAAAACAGGCTTTAGTTCTTCCCCATTCTTCTCTGAATAGTTACAGGTGATAACACCAATTTTTTGCCTTCCTTACAGATAAGCAACCTAATATAACTCAGTTAGCATACTGGTTATGAACAAAAGGAACATTTTTAGGCAAGAATATAACCAACGCCCAAAATTTAAGGTGAATCTGAAGATCAGAAAGTCTACCAAGATCATTAACAAATCCTGAGCTCTGCAGGACTGTTCTTATAGTTTTCTACTGAGGCCTGAGTAAAACTGTTCCAACTCTTGTACACAAAGAAACAAAGTCACTCTTTACAGAAGTGTCAAGAACCCTAACATTTCAGTGTTCTTATAACCTATCACTTTCAAGGCTAACCTAAGACACTTTGTCATTTTTAACTCCTGACTATCTGATATGGAAAATAATTATCCAGGATTTGACAAAGGGCAACCCATTCTCTTGTCCATTTTCTGCACTTTCTAAGTCTTCCAATTAGAAAAAAAAACCAAACACAGCCTCTTTCATATAACTTTATTATTCATTCAGTAAAACATTTATGGACAGGACTGTATCAGTAAAGCTGAAAGTCTATTTATTCAAGCATATTGCTTATTGTCATGTCATCTGAAAGCAAATTAATTTCCTTCATTACACTGTGAAAGCACAAAGTAAATGAGTGCGGCAGTGAACTATATAAGTTTAACCATAGAAGTTTACTTTACTTACTGTTTTCCTGATGCTTTTTTACAGAAATATTGCCACTACCTCTTTTCCAGACTTTTTTTTTCTTAACTTTTAATAGGCAAACACAATTTTAAACACAAAGACTGTTCACATTTCACCAACATATAAGACTAGTTTTGTTCAGCACAACGCTGCAGTTAGTAAAGGTTGTAGTAATATGTTTTCTCTGTCTGTCTCACTCTGCCTCTGGTTAAATTAAAGGCTAAAGTTCAAGCACTGCCAGTGCTTTGGAAAACCTGAAAACAATTAGTCAATTGTAGGTTACACTTACAGGTGCTGCAGATGGGACAGTTTAAACATCTTTTGAGGAATTGCTGAAATTTTGTTCCTGTTCAGTTTCAATACTTGAAGTGTGGTAGACAAATTGTCAAAGGTACCAGGCTCCATAGAGGTTATTCGGTTACTGTTAATATACCTGTTGAAACAATGTCCAGAAGGTTAAATTTACAGTTATTTAATAAATTCTTAACACCAAGTAGTGAAACGCAAAGCTCTTGTGGTGCTTAGTCACTTATGAATGGATTTTTTTCACATTAATTAATCTTGACAGCTTATTCTATAATCAAATAGTATTTCACCACCACCACTGTACTCTACTCTGCCAGAGTGTGATAATGAAAGAAAATAGTATGTGGCAATCCTGTCACTTTTTTATCAGTCAGTGTATTGCATCAATATATTGCGATACTCCTGAATAAGAATTAAAGTGTATTCACAGTAAGTCTATCACACCATATATAAATACAAACTAGCCTATCCATGAGGAACTCAAGTTCATTTTATCACAGAATTAT
This sequence comes from Poecile atricapillus, assembly GCF_030490865.1. Classification (NCBI taxonomy): domain Eukaryota; kingdom Metazoa; phylum Chordata; class Aves; order Passeriformes; family Paridae; genus Poecile; species Poecile atricapillus. The sequence goes on along the minus strand of NC_081289.1, from coordinate 45,221,427 downwards.
TTCTCTCAAGAGATACATCTATTTGTTTCATCTCAAATAATGGCCTTAGCTTTTTTAATGAATTAAAACATCTCATTGTAACAACTCATACATTCAAATTAGCAGCTTATATTAAACTAGACAGGTGAAAGCAGGCATATTTAATGTCATTCCAATTAAAAGAAGACTTAGGACCTTAATAAACAGCTGCCAATCTAAATTATCCAACAAAATTTTTGAAAGTAACCTGAAAGAAAAAGATAATTTTTACTTACAGATACTTGAGTTGTAATGATGGAAACGATGAAATTTTTAGCTCTGATAAGTTATTATTGCTCAAGTCCAAAGTCTCTAGACTCTGAAATGGCTTCAGATGTTCAGACAAAATGTTGGCAATCTTGTTACTGGTCCTGGAATTTAAGGGCAGTAGGCAAAAGACTGTCATTTCCAGAGTAAACACATCTTAAGTACACAACTCTGGCAAATATTAGTTCTTAATTCCTCTACTTGAAAATAATTTTGAGTTACAGAAAAGCAATAAAGTATGTTCTCTATGCATAACATTAATCTGAAATCAAAAATTGGAATAGTCTAAATAAATTTACATTAATATTTCTTAAAATATAATTCCAGGAAACTATGAAAAAAATGCAATATCATCAAATTACTGCAATTCATGGCTTTAAAAAAGAGATGTGAAACTTTATAATCACCTATTTCTGAACAGTAGAAATACCTGGTACTTTCATGGAAGAGTATGGCACAGTATTGGAATGAAATAAGGTAAGAAATGTCTTCTATTTTAAGCAAATTAATATCATAGTAACTAAACACAGTGTTTGGGGTTTTTTTGAAAACTCCCTTGGCATAGAAGTCCAACTGAATTTCCAGAAAAAAAACATAGAGCTAGATCATAAAAGATGGACAACAGTGCAACCCCCTGAAAAACATTCTGTAATTGTGTAATTAGACCTAGTATTCCAACCTACAGATTTTTCTAATGAGTTGACGAAGAACAAAAGCCCTGCATATTAGAGGTCATTACAGGAGTTTTGGACTTCATGTCTGGTCAAACTTCAGCTCAGCACCACACCCAATTCCACAACAAAAAGTAGGCAACAATCTGAAGATAGTGGGTATTGTAGTCTACTCTAAGGAAGATGCCTTTTTTCACTTTCACACAACCTTTTTCCAGTGACCCTATTTCATGTTCATACCCAGCAACCTACCAGTTTTTCCATCTTGCCTGCATAATGTACAGAATCATACTTGCACATCAGCAACATTATTGTTCAGGGCTACGAGTACATAGGTGAAAGCAGATCATGACCAATTAAACAAATTTAACCTGAAATGGTTCTTGTTACCTTGTAAGTTCAAGTAAATTCTAGCTGTGGTACATTCTATACCTTTTTTTGATAATTACCAAAATTTAGGAGCTTTCCCCAGATCCCAGAGATTGCAGGCAAATGCAATTTTAGTAAAGCTATCAAGAAGCATATTAATTCTGGAAGGTGATTACTGGAAATACTTGCTCTGGATCAAACAGTAAATCACACATTAGGGTGGCATGGACAACTCTCATGTATTCAGGGGGTGTGGGCGAACTACTGCTCAAGACAAAAAAGTCTTAACAAACTGAACCAGAAGTGAGATTAATGGGCTTTCTGACCACATATGGGAATGGGAAAGTGATCCTGCAGCCCCTCCAATGCTGTGCTTGTATCATGTTTCATTCCTTAGGCTGTCTGGTAGAGGTAAACTGCATTTTTTAACTCTTAGCTGAAAGTATTTATAATAAATGGAAACAAATTACTTTAATAAAAAACAACAACAAACACCACCACCATGTGTCAGCTCCACTGGCCAAATAAGAATGTGAGTTAGATAACAGGTCATAGAGCCTTGCCTTTATGCATTAGTTTGTTTACAAGGTAATTACTAACAAGGTATTAAAACTGCCAATTACTTGAGTGACGAATAAAATTTTCCTTGCAGTAAAAGTGTGCTCCAGCAGAAGCCAGCAATTTCCTGAACTGCACGCCTCCTAAATTGCAGTGTGAAAGTGTTCAGTTATAAGACGGCTTGCACAGTACTGTCTTTGTGTCAGCACTGCTCCATAAAACAGAAATTCCTCACAACTGGCAGGATAATAGCCCCTGTATTACAAACTTTAGTTGGACCTAATGGAACTGAATAAAACTCTTACACAGTCTTCAGAGTAGCACTTAAACCAACCGGCAAATTATCTGACACAGACCAGATTACAACAAAAACAACCAAACAAAAAACCCTCAGTTTGTTTGTTTCAGGAGCATTTTTCTTTTTTGGAGATGGTAAGGCCATACTGAGGAGTGACGAGCCAACTTATTCTGAACACTGAAACTGCACTACACATCATAGTCCTATAGTCCATCTCACAATCAAAATAAAACCAGCTCTCACTGCACCTTCCTGGTTAATCATATTAACCAGGAATAGCAGAAGTTACCCAGTTGCAAAAAACTGAATGGTTCACTCCCTATTGCTCCAACACCCTAGTCCAGTTTCTCTTCAAAAGACTGTAAGTATAACAATTCACACGTTCAAATTATTCAGCACTGAATTCTGTAGCATATCTGAATGGTTCTACTTCAAGACCCAAGTTTATCTAAAGTGAGAAAGTTTAATTCTAATTATATTTTTCTTCATAATTTATCACTTAAGCAAATTAAAAGAACAATATACCATTTTCCTCACAACTGCCAAATCACCATCAAAATTAGTCAAGAAACACATACTTAAAAACACAGACCTATCTAACTGTCAAGAGAGAACCAAAGAGTAGACGTGTGGGCACAATGACATAGAAGTTTTCTCACTGAGAGGATGGTGGGGGTAAGAAAACCCAAAAGAAAATCTTTCCTGTGAGATGCTACTGTCGCCTTGTTCAGACAGAAGGAGCTGCATACAACCCATTGGTTTAATGTCACAGGCCTTCAAGGGGAGATGAGAAACAGATCCCCTGCAACAAGAAAACCAGCACATCAAGTTCTTCCAGAAACTAACCTGAAGCAATTTGATAACAATTTCTTCATGTGGAAGGAACAGCAACATGCTGCAGCTTCCTTACAACTTCTCCTGTTACAGCTAAAGCAGCAGGAGCACCAAGGAATGCAGATGAACCCACTAAAAAGATCTACATGAATTTGAACGGGCCTTTTGTGATTTGAGTGCCTACACCCTGACTTGCTGCAAAAAGCCCCACAAACCAACAACCATGAGTGCATACAGCCTGATTTAATTACTTTTACATAAGCCTGTGTGAATACCAGCTTAAGAGAGAATACCGGTTTTTCATTATGGCTATGAGAAACCCTAGCTTTTCCTCTCAACATTCATGACTTTAAACACACCACCAATAGGCCAGAAATCCTGTAACAGCCCACTCAATCCTGATCTTAATATTCATTCTATATAACCAGCTACCATGTAGCTGAACATAATGACTTGCACTTTCCTTACTCTGTGGAAATACAAAGCAGCTCAGAAAACTCTATCCATTTTGTTGAGCATCTAACCTTTCAGATATAAAAGCTCTTAAATGCTAAAACATCCCCGCCACCACCCCCTCCACCCCAGTTTTTAAAGATCTGAGACAGCCATACCGTCTCTTGATAAAGATTGTCAGTATGAAATGTTTTCTACCTAAGAAAAAACATCCATGTAAGCTTCATGGTCCTGATGAGTTGCAACTTACCCTGCACACCGTAACATGATAAATCCAAGGCAAGAACAGATTAGGACCTGAAGTCCTATCTTTTCTTTCTCTTTGAAATCTCAGCACAAAAAAACACTCCTGCACTTCTAGCATAACTTTTTCTTCCAGCTATATCCTGATCTGCAGTGTTTTGAAAACTTCTTAGCTGGATCTCACCCTACTATCCTGAAAAGGAGTAGTGGAAGAGTAGTGGAGGCTCCAGTAGAAGCCTGGAGGTGAAGGACCCTGGTAAAAAAAAAAACTTGTCTAGAAAGACAACTTTGGAGGAGAGTCCATACAGCCTGTTCTGTGTAATTAGATGTAAAGTAATTATCTTAACATATGCATGTATCTGGACTAACACAGCACCTCCTGTCCCTCAACTAAGCCCTGAAAGGCAGAATAATCTGCATCACAAACAGGCAAATTAAACCATAGTGAAATCTGCTGGAAAACAAGAGGACACATAAAGAGGAAAAAAAAAAAAACCTTCTCCTAGGACTAGATGTACCTTTCTGACCAGTGCTAAGACTGAGACAGAAATTCATGGATGCCTAGTCTGACCAGATCAGAGCTCTTTTGGAAGCAGCCATATAAGAGTCTTTGCAAAACCAACATGACTGTCCACATCTGAGTATGAAGAGGTCTCCATTGTGTGCCACTGCAAACACAGCCTCCTTTTAAATTTTTCTGGGTTTTTCACCTGTTCTTCCCATCACTCACTAGCTGATGTCATATTCATGTAACTGGCATATTATTTCTTGCACTTCCCCTCCTCCCCTCCCAAATTCCTTTGGGAGCAATGATGCAAATACTGTGTGGAAGAAAAGTGAAGCAAAAAGAAAAAAACAAATTATATCAAATACAAAGGATCAAGACTGTAATTGGAAGTGCTGGATGATACATACCTTGTAGCTTTTAGGATAAGACTGGACAACTTTAAGGAACTCTATCAGAAGAGCCTCAGTAACTACTACTTCAAGAAGAGCAAAAATATTTTTTTTTCTTCAATTCTACTCATTTGAATACTAAGCTGTATTGTCATGAACAATTACATTGTTTTGAATACTGAAATCACAGTTTTAAGCTGAACACTACCCTTACAAAGAAAGCAGCCTCTGATACGAATGGGACTACATGCTCCTCTCACCATTAAGACACCCAACTAAACTGAATTAAGAAAGTCTGGGGGTTTTTTTTAGTATTTTCAAGTGTTAGTCATAGAAATACTACAAGTGAAACTGTTTTTCTCCAAGACAAAGTCAGCAGAAATAGCACCCAGATTCTGGCTCACTTCCAGTTCTACTGTTAGGTTTGCAAGTCTGATGCTTCTTTCATGCATGAGCTTCTTGCCTTCCTTGCAGCAAGCAGTTCTTTCTTCTGAAGGTCTCCTCATTCCATGATCCATGCCTTTCATTCCTCTTTCAAGCCAGATGTCAGAAGGACTCTACTTTTATATTTTTTGTTTTTTATGGCATACAGGCATAAAATAGGAAACAAAAACTCAGAACTCTGTAGGCTACTGATACCCTGTCCAAAACTTGAAACCAAAGGTTTATTGATTCCCAAATCAAACATAAACTGGGAAAGGGGAAAGAGAAAGATGCAGACAGAAACAACTCTGTGATCAGATATGTTTTCATCAGCGAAAAGAAGAAAGACAAATCCAAACTTTCAAACACATGATACTTCCATAACAATTGTTTTCTGATTCCACTCATCGCACCAATATGCAACTTATTAAGCTTTCCTTCCCAACTCTTTTAATAATCTAATGTCTGCTTCCAATTCAGTTTTCTGCCTTTTCCAAAATAATCAAAAGTTACTTAGCATGTGATAGGCAAGTCAATGTGTAAGTTCATCCCTTTATTTTAACAACTGCAAACAAAAGCAATGCAAGCATCACTACTTTGGCAAGAGCTGACAAAAAAAAATAATAGCTCACTGCAGACCTGGTGAGCAGTTAGTTAATGCTAAAATCTTAGAAAATTTTAAATATGACCTAGATAAACCCAGCATAGTTCCCTCCAGTATTATAAATCATCTCTCTATTGTATAGAGTTCCTAAATAAAAACACCTATTCTTTATTGTTACAGATTAACCCTCTCTTTTAGAGAGTGCAGCCCAAAGTCTTGGCAGTTTAGATGGCACACCCTTCTAGATGAACCCTAACTTCAATCATTAATACAAGGTGAGGAATGTTCTCCCATCCACTTCTCTTTCACTCAAGGCGCAAGTGATTTCACTGCTCTACTGCAATCAGTACCACCAATTCTCTAAAACTTAATCCAAACACTTATGCCTGACCTCTCAAATTTCATTGTCACATCTCTCATTTTCCGTATCATATGCCCTACTCCCCTGTAAAATTCCTACCACTCTTCCATTCTGTCATATCAGAACAATGTTCTCTATTTTTGTAGTCCATTACTACTCTTTTTAATTCACCTTTTCCTTTACCACTACGATTAGAAAATCATGACAGATTTATCCATTGCAAATAGCTCATAAAATCTGCATTCTTTTCCATTCTCGTTGCAAAAGCATTAATCTAGGTTCTCACTCCTTATATTTTTGCTACAAAAAAGTCTGGGTTTCTACATACTTCTTCACCTTCCCATCAGCTTAAATTGCTGCCATAAAAACTGAGTTTCCATGTCTGTAAGTCTGACTAAATCAGGTTTCTTTTAAAATCCTTTCATTTACTTCCTCTTAAGTCTCCACACCAAATGTCAAAGACTGCAAGAACTAATTCCAATAAGTTTCTCGCTCTATCTTTTTGCTCACAGCTTCAGACCAAGTCACACATGGTTTACCACCACTCTCAGTTTTGGGACATTCTCCAAGTAGCCTTATGCTTGAAGCCCAGTCTGGCATTCCTCTATCCTTTCTTTCAATCCTTCTTCAAAACAAACCCTTCCAGGCAGCATCCAAATCTTAATCCTTCCCATAATAAAGTGGTAGCTGAAGAGATGACAAGGATGTAAAATATTTGACCAACATTTTCCTCATACTGGGATCCAGACTCCAGTTTAGTATGCTAGCTTTATAAACAAACAATACCACTTTCTCTGGCAAGCACAGAAGGGAAAGGCATCCACTCCCACTGAATGTAAGCTTTCATTTTCAGGAGTTTCATCTAAACATCTTTCTTGTGACTGCAGCTTTCTAACTGCATACCGAGACAGTGTTCTCCTGTATTTTATGCACAGCTTTCACTCCCAGACTACTGTGAGATGACAAAGAGGCAAACTTCTCATACCTCCCCTTCTGTCTTTACTGAAGGCCCTTCACAGGGGTTTATGTTACTGCCGCAAAGCACAAACTACCACTCTTATTTCCAAATTGTCAGCTGAGACAAATGCATGATTTACTTTGAATGCTTGCTTCAATTAGTTGAATTTTGTTTCTCAATATCACTATCTGAAGCCTTATCCAGGATGCCCATTATCACATAACATACATAAATACACTTTTCCATGCTTTAAACAGAAAGGGACACACGATACTAAACAGAAAAAATCCCTTCTCAATAGTAGAAGCGATTAACTACCACTTTTCTTCAGTAACTATGGTTGTGTGAAAAATAAGTAATCAGGCTAATTTTGTAGAGGCTGACCAGAAAGCTGAACTTAAAGTTGAAATATTTTTCTTGCTACGAAAACTTGTGACCCGTGCAGTCACCTAGGATTGGCTACTTTACAGTTCTTTTGTCCTGTTTTAATCTCCTGACCTTTTCTGTTAGTACTTTTTGTTTATTTACCATTTAAAACATCCAGGATACAAGACACATCTTTAGTCAGTGAATTTAAATTCAGCACATATTGACAGAAAGACATTACAAACCAAAGGCTGTAGAAAACCTTCAGAGAAGTGGCTTGTGGATTCTGTTCATCATCTAACAAACACATGGTCACATTTCAAAAATCTGCCTCAATTTTGGCGTACTTTTAACTCTCTCAGAACTCCAAAGTTATAGTCCCTGCCTTAAAGGCTCCCTGTACAGATAGTTGGAGGATTCCCCCAGCACAACAGAGAAAAACCTCCACCATGTCACATTTTTGTTATGTCTCTTACAAACAGAAGATTTCACATTCTGAAAAAAATAAAAATAGTGAAGCAGGAACCTAATATAAAACACACATTAATTTAAGACTTGAAAAACATTCCTGAACTGTGATTCATTCATGCACCCTTTAACTTCCACACCACGACTTCTGCATTTTCCTCGCTGGCTTTACTAAGACCAAATATTTGTTTGTGTTCTAGACTAACATGATCAGTACTCACAACATAACAATTTGAACCATGTACGCCATATGCTCTAGTGCCTTTAAATAAAGTATCTCCTATTCAATAAAATGTAAAATTACAAGTTTATTTAAAACACTCTGTTCTTGAAAACTAGTCTAATGTCAGAATCTCTCTACATGCACTAAAGATTTGGGCATGTACAGCTTTTCCAATCCCTACTGACTGCAAGTGGATTATTACAGAACATACCCTGGATGTGGGTTTGAGAAACATGGGGGTTTTAATATTAGTTCTACACATATGTTTTGATAAGAACAATAAATTCTAGTTGGAGAGTTGGAGAGCCAGGATACTTTAATACTCAAAGCTGTTCTGTCTCTTCATAGTCATTGCTACCTTCCATTTTTCACCGTACTCAAGGATACAGTATACTGATGATGTTGGATATTGTCTACAACTAGACATTTCTTTAAATTCTGCAAGGTAGCATGGGTTTCTTATTTGAACTGCATATCCTTAAACAAAATCTTAAATAACATTGCTGAATTTGCAAATCAGTGTCTCTTCCTTACAAAGTACTAGTAACATTAAAAGTAGGTAACATTTTGAGAAGAATTTTAAAGTAAAACCCCTATGCAAGTAGTAGTTGGTAGTTAAACACCAAGCAGGACTTCTAGACAAGGCTGTCATACTTACACTATTTGGTTTCTATCTACTTCTGGATTTGTACCCAAGGTCCAAAACTACAACTGTGATAGACCTAAAAGGTAGGTAATATTAGCTTTTTTCTCATGTGTCAAGATCACTGGTTCAGGCAGATTTTTAGGATAAATAGCATAGAACTGGTACATCTTGGATAAGCAACGTCATTAGAATGGAAACAATATTTAGAATTTTCACCTCTTCTGGAATGAGGGCATTAGCGCCCACTTTTGTACCTGGCACAAAAGCAATCCACCTATCTTGGAAGAGTAAAAAGTAAGTTGTTTTTCCTCCAAGAAATAAAGAATTTTCTATTACAACAATTTAAAGCAATTCTCCATTAATTTAATTGTTTTTACATTTACTTAAGGAACACAAACTAGAAAACTTATAACATTTTACTTCTAGGGATAGATAAATAGACCTACATTAGTGTGTGTGGTGTCTGCACATTATATACCTGTGGTAAGCAGCTGTTAAATCCAATACTCTCCTCAAAAGCTTATGTTGCCAGCATGTAGGAGACCTGACCTCCTGGCTAGAGCTATTGTGCTGACAATCTCTGGCAAATACCTGAACTTCCCTCTTCCTGCCTTAATATACTGCTCTCTTCATGCCTTCTCTCATAGAAGGTATATAAAAGGGCTTGGTGGCTGTGCAAAAAGAACATCCTGCAATTTAATTTTCAGAGACTTGACCTAAGCCTCCTGACCAGATATAGCCCAAATTATCACCCGTGTAGCTCACAGTAGTATCCAGATTCCCAGGAAGCTCACAAGCTCTCCTATGACATGTAACAAGATACATACTCATCACATGAATAAAATCATAGATAAATCTCCATCCATGTAACGAGTGTGCTTGAATATCCTTGTATACTCACTCCTTCACACTGGCACATCTCCCAGGGTGGTGGTGAGGAGGTGTGCCTGCCTGATACTTTTCATTCCCAAGATGTTCAACCCTCAGCTGGCATCAGTAAAAACAAAATGTTAGCATGGTTGTTTCATGTTACAGACAGACTAGGACCATGAGACTGGGAACATCTCCTGCTCTGGGTATGTTTATCCCGAATAATTCATTAGTATGTAAATATCTCATTTAGATAAAATATCAACTAGATAGCTAGAAATGAGCTAGCTCCAGAAATGGAAACTGGACTAACATGATAATCCACCCGTGCCTGTTTATATTCTTCAAAGAATTCAGACATACATGGCTGTGTGGGGATACCTGCACTATTATGGAGACATACCAGCAGTGCAATTTCTCTGCAGGGCAAGAAAATTCTTGCAGAACAGGTGAAATTCTAAGGTTCCCCAGCTCAGTGAAAATTCTTAACAAGTGAAGGAAAAAAGTCTTGTAATATAGCTTCTTCAACAATGAAGATACTGGCAAGAAAAGAAGGTATCACTTCTATAGCTTTCCTTGAAGATTCCTTGGAATAAAACAGCTGACTTCTCAAATGACAGTAATGAACCAACATATATGTATCTCATAAGAAGTGTAATCAAATCAAGTTTTGATATAGAACAAACAATTATCTTAACTACTGTAGACTGGAATTCGTAAGTTCACACTTCTTTATTAAAGAGTTAAATTATAAAGCTAAGTTATAAAAGTTAACACAATTATTTCTGCCATATTAAACTCCAGGAATCTCTGCTGTAGTAGCAGAATAAGTATTAAATTAAATGCAGCACAGTTACATTCCGTAATCTCCTTATCCACATACAGAATTAGAATGAAAACATCCAACCAGAGCAACTTTAACTGCATTAGTAGTGTGATAAAAGCTTTTAGAATTTTTTTTTTCTTTTTTAAGTGTTAATATATACAGTGCATAGCACAGATCTAATGAAGATTTTCCATGTTTGACCACCTGAGCAAATGCCCCAAGCCACCTAAGGATATGAAACAAACAATTCAACAGTGACTGATAATCATTTATACGCTCAAAAGAATACCAAAATTTTTGCACAGCTGCAAAAGAATGATTTTTAGGTTCCTCTAAACTCATTGAGCTTCCATGAGAAAGAGAAATGCTAAGAATTCATAAGTAAAGCAAGACAATATAAACCACAATTATACTAATATTTCTAGCCTTGTGACAAAAAGGACCTTAGCAAGGTGGTAAGATTTTTATATATATGAGAAATATAATCTTTAGATCAACTAGATGCTTAAACTACAGAGTGCTATGCCAGTGTAAAAGTAATACCAATGCTACTACAAAATAGAAGAAGTGCTTAAATTCAACAGTTATTTGTCAGACACCATCTGCTTTTTCTTTCATTCTTTTCTGATTTTGACCTGTAAGGAAACACATCAGTATCAAATGTCACTTAGTTCTTATTCAAACAGAGCAGCCCAGACACAGCGGCTGCACCAGCTGACTTGGCTGACCTAGGCCTAAAGTAAAAACAAACCCCTATAAATCACCAGATGTAAGCAATTGAATAGTGATCAATTTAATTAACTGAACAGCTTTCCAAAGTTTATTGTATTGTTTTAACCCTTCAGGATTGTTCAAGAAAGGTAACTTGCAATTTGTATTCAAGGACAGGATTTGGCCAGAGGGATACATATTAATACCTTCAGACACTTCAGATTCATTAGATTAGACACATTGATAAAACGCAAATCCCACACACGAAAACCAGGTCTTTTCTTTTTTCTAATACACCTTCCTTCCACAGTTTATTGAAACTAAATCACATTAAAAAAATCCAACTAATTTATGGCTAGTAGATCAGGAATAAGATTTTCTTTAAAATCAACTTTTTTGGTTATGGGCCCCATATGCCTTTTGCAACTTCATACTCATACTACAAATGAACACCAAGTAACCTGCTAATTTCTTTCATGAAAAGCAATGAACATGGACACACAATCATGTGTAATGATTTAATGTATTAATGTATTAACTGCAGTCATAAAAAAATGTGCCACACATTAAAAAGGGCTCAAAAAAAAAAATTTCAAGACATTGGCAAAACTTCTTCTATCCTAGATACTTGATCTGAAGCTGCATCTCGAGGGGATTTCCCTGTATTGCCCAGTGAAATTTATGGAATTCTGCCATGATTTAACACATCAGGATCTCAGCCAAAATGCATAATGACGGAGTGTAAGTCTTGTTTTAAAGACAGCGCTGTACAAGTTTGTGTAACATTTATGGATGCTTGTACAGTGCCTAGCACAACAGGACTGAGGCTTCCAGGCACTACCACAACATAAATTAATTATAATGCAGTCTTTGTATCTGAGAAGCACAAAAATAACAAGGATTAAGCTCAATTATTCACATTTTAAAGAACTACTAAATAATATGACATAATCAACTTCCTAACCACAAACTGCTCTATTTCCAATTATTTTACTTTAATCTCTGTAATGCACACATTTCCATGAACCCTGTAGAGTTAGTTCCACTAACCAGGGACAAGAGTAAGATCTACTTACAAAGACAGAAGAGTTATATTTGCCGAGACTGGTCCCAGATCTGGAATGATCTCCAGTTCATTGTTGTTCAACTTCCTATTAATATTACAAAAGAAAGAGTTAGCTTTTATGTTAATCAGAAGTACATACATTGGATTTGCTAAACTGTGTCACCTCAGAATTAAAAAAAAATTCCAGTTTCACTTAATCTAAAATATCAGAACAGCAAGTATCTTTGTTGTTCAAGCAACCATCCCTAGAGAAATAACTATACAATTAGCACACACAAACACAGGTTGGGTATTTTTTGGTTGGGGTTTATGTTTTGGTACGGTTTTTAATTAAGACAAATTAACTTACACTTCCTGAAGACTATGAAGGTGATCCAAGATACTGGTCTTGATTGAAGATAATTTGTTGTGACTTAAGTCCCTATGAGGTTACAAAAATAAACATCCTGTCAGTTTTGCCATACAATACCAGGTAAAGCAGTACAATTTCAATCCAAATTATGTTCTCACTTGTCCCCAAGTACCTAAGAAGATTTTTTTGTATTAGTAAAATTCTAATAGAAACTCATTTGCTTATACACGGTATAAATACCCAAATGCAAATACCTTGATCACTGATAGCAGCGTCAAAGAAATTCCTGGTATCTCTGAACAATATAGAACCGTTCACTAGAATGTGCATAGGACCCTGAAAAACATCTTAAGATTTTGATTCAAATACACCAACCCCTCTCCCACATCCCCTTACAACAGAAGATATGGCTATAACCACCTCTTTGTTACTTTAACAAGGAAAATTCAAAAAACAATAGTCACTGCAGTCTCATTCCTTGGGTTAATCATAATATTTCACTCTTCTCACCCATGTCTCAAAAGCAATCCACAGCTCAGAAATACAAGAGGACTGCCCATAAATTGCAGTTGTATTTTCATGCTTCCACAAAATTCAGGACACCATTACCACGTAACCAAATTTAATGGAGATCTTCAGAAATAGCAGAAGAAAACAGATGTAGAGAGGGCTAATTCCGAGTTTTAAGATGTCAGTACACTAGTGATATTAATACCTCATATAATTACACTTGAAGAAGTAGCTTGAACACTTAGCTTGTGCCATGTTGTATTGAAGATCCCCAGTATACACTGAGGCAGTTTAAAAGCAATTGTTAGCACCTTTGTAGTGTTTGCTACCATACAAGCCAGGTACTAAAAATGCAACACTTCTTGCTGACCATAAGAAATACTTTTCCTTACAGTGCCATGCATCTTTACGCTCAAATAACTGACACCATACAAGAGTCCTAAGAAATTTTTGCTGTAGCCTCAGAAGTACTGGAAACAGAAATAAGAGTGACTGTAAAGTAAAAGACAGGAAAGCTAACTGCAGAAACACAAACCTGCACATCTCCAAACCTCTGCACAAGTGGTACAGACTCACAACTCATCTTGTAACCATGACTAGCTCTGTTGAAGGCCGTCCCCTTCTCAGTCACTCATCCACCAAAATGGGCACTTTTCCTTCCCCTACTACAGATTATCACTACCTCACCAGCATCAATCCAGCCATCTGCAGGAATTTGTTCCAAGTTAAAACACTGCACTTATCTGAGCCAGCTAACAAAAACAACATTATTTTTAATGAGTTCTTAAATTCACTCTAGTCAGTGTCTGTAATGCAGACATATAAAGAAATTAATCAGCACACCCAGTAATGAGCAGCTGCAGCATCAGGTAAAGGGTACTTTAAAAAGCACCCTTTTGAAAAAAAAATTGTTCACAGTCCATGATACTCCTCCCCATGCTAATTAAGCACTAGAGTGATCCACCATACCTGTGGTCCTCATCAAGCCACACAGGTATGAAGTGTTATTTCAAGTTGAATCTATGAGGAAACTACACAATTCCTCATTTTACTGGGGAAGATGACTCAGTACAGTCATCCATGCTGAGCACACAAAACAGGCCTGACTGCCATGGATGGGTCTACTCTCCACCCTCAGTTCCAGAAGTCAAGAAGGCTGATGAACAGCATATCCCTGCTGCACATAGACCAGAACTGGCTCAAATGAAGCCAAGTTCAGGGTCCGTGCTAGGCATTCTGCTCTGTGACTAAGCCCTGGAAACCCACAGAACTCCTGTTTCAATGCACCCATGACTCCCACATCCTCAGACACAGGTGTAATGCTGCAACCCAGCCAGGCGCCTATGTTTCCTTAGCAGAACACATGGATAGTAAAACTCTGGTTTAGATTCTTCCAACCAACTCGTTCAATGTTGCCAGGACAGTTTCATTGTCACTTTTGTCCACTCCTGCAGCTGGCAGTTAAAAAAAAACCCCAGTAATAATAAAAATTAAGTATAAAAAATAATCCCAGACATGTATGTGTATTATGAAGGGTACCATAAGTACTCAGCTGTAAGGTGTGCTCTGAGGCAGCCCATGGACCAGGCCCAGCGGGCTGCTGAGCTGTGGCACCAGAGCCTGGCTCAGGGCAACAGACAAGGAAAAGAGATGGGCTGCATTTCCCAAGCCAGAGCTGCACAGGAGTGTGCACAGGGCAGAGATGCAGGTGCGAATGGCATTTTCCAGAACAAAAGAAGGGGGCTGAGGACTGGGAGAGAGCCACCTACAGAAGGGGAACGCACTCCACCACCTTCACATGGCCACAGAGGGGATGTTTTCAGAGACTCAGCTCTGGACTCAAGCACCTGATATACATCTGTGCCTTCTTTCAGGTGTTTATACCCCTACAGATTTTCCTCTTAACAATGGAAAACCAATATATTGTCAATGTTTTCAAAAGCCCACTAATTTTAGTTTCACCATTACGATTTTCAGCTCTCCTGTATATTAGGTTAACCACACTAAAGTTAGAGGACTGCATCCTACACTGCTTAAAAATCTAGTGAAAACATTCTCCTGGCCACAGACTGGAGAAAATCCCTTTGTTTAACATCTGAAGGCATAAGCTGCACAGATTTGGAATTCTCACACTGCATTCTTAAGCGTAAATACTGAAAAAGTATGCTGCTACAAAATCTAGACAGCAATCTAACTTGGTCCTTAAAGGCAGAGTAGAGACAGTTTTTCCCCTTAATTCAGTATTTGGCTTTAGTCTGTAGGGATTATAAGAACTATGCAAATAAACAGCCAAAATTCAATTAAGTTATGGCTGTTAGTGCCTAACATTACTGTTGTTCACACTTCAGACAAGACTTAGGAATCAGTAATTATTTCAACAAAGAGCTTTCAACATTAGTGCTAAAAACCTGCATTTCTTCATTTTACCTAAAAACTCTGAGAAAGGTTTATTTAAGGCATGTTTGCCTAAAGGACCTACCAGACAGTAACAGACGTGAGTAGATTTGTTCTGCTGGAGTTATAACATGCTAAAAAAAAAAAAAAAGTCTGGCAGAGTCCTTAAACTATAAAAATCCTGCAATTACAACCACTGCTGTGCATGATCACCACACTGGAGCCAGACACTTTCACTCATAGCTCAAGCTCACATCCATCTGGAGTCTATCAAGGCAACCGTGAGCGTAACTAACACTAGGTTTTAAACTACTTTTTTTTGTGTTTGTTTTTTAACACTGAAGATACATTCACGTTTTCCAAGTAGCACCTACTTTAAAAAATACATACATAGAAATTTCTTACACCTGGTTTACTTACAGCAGGTTGTCAAATACAAGATAGAAAAAAAAACCCAAAGCAAAAAACCAACAAAAAATGCCCAACCCTCCAGACAATACTGAATTGCTTGTTTCATACAGTATATATACTTGTCTACCAATAGTTGCATAAAATATGTATTATAAATATTCTATTAAACATTACTTCAGTACTACTGGCACAGGAAACTTCATGAAAACTCAAGAAAAAAAGCCTTGCAAGTTACATTTTAAGTTCAATTAGAGTGGTTGGAAGTGAACCAAGAGTTAAAATATTTGCCTTTTACTAATAATTTAAGTGAAGCTTATGCCTGTCGAAGTTTCTTAAACTTAAAAGCACTGATTTGGCACTTTTTCTTAAATATAAAAATCTATCATCCCAGTTGCAAAGCTGTAAGTTTCAACTCAACGCATTTCTTAACATACCTTAAAACAAGTAAGAAAAAAAAGTTGGAAAATTAAATTCTATTTTTCCTTCGCAGAAATGGAACTGACATTGTTCAAACATTATTACTAAGTGTTTTCCATTTCTGAATTTTCCTTGTATGTTAAAACCAAATTACAAGGGGGGAGAAAATTCCCTCTGTGATTACTTTTGCTACTAGAATTTCAGAAGTCATAGAAGATAGAACAGAACACACACTGAAAAGTCAGAAACCAGACACCTATTAAGAAATTATTTATATCAACAGTAAGCATATATACCTGATCTTCACATTTCTAATAGAAGTGATTGGACATTTAAGTAGAATTGCCTCCCCTTGAGAAAGCATGCCACAGTTTTTACCCTCTAAGAACCTGTTCTATGAAAGAAACTATTTTCTATGTTCCATTATGTTTGAATGACCATCTTTTGAAACTCACAAGTCTCAGAATTAGCTGAAACGTAACTCTGAACATCAATGTTTGTTTAATTAAAAACTGAAAGGAAGCCTAATGCGTAGAGGTAGAAGGCAAGTGCTCCTTCACACATTTTACAGATATAACTTTTAGACTCTAATTTAATTTACAACACTTAGTCACAATTATCATCTTCTTCCTTAGAGAACTCAGAAACCTGAGCCCCAAGTCAAATTTTAAAATGCAAATCCAGCAACAGTTCCTTAATCAGTCCCACTGGGGCCTATAGAGCTGCTAATTCAGCAGAAATCAGCAGAGCTGAAAAACAAAAAGCCAGGCTGTAGCTGTTTTAAGACACTGATCCAAAGTGACTCATAAATCAGCTTGCTATGTTCAAGCTTTAGTCTGGAAAATATTGAAAAACAGCTGTGAAAACCACACAGCTTTTTTTTTTCTGGCAATTCTGGTAGAGAACTAGAGGATTTATAAAATGTAAATACTAAAGATGTAATACAAACACAAGTGAAAAGCATTTTTCAGACTTTCCCTCCTGACCCACCGACAGTTCTAGCATTCCTGAGTAAACCTGGCAAAGGGTACTGCAGTGCCAGTGGGAGTTTGCACACATGGAGGATGCTGGCCAATGCTCAACAGTCTTCCTCCTCCTCCTCCTCCTCCTCTAACACCACATTCCTGCAATATCAGGATACACATTCTGGAATTAAATGGAAATCCAACTTCAAAACTATCTGTACACAAAGCCATTATAAATGTTAATCAATTTTCAGCTGACTGTTACCTCTCATGAAGGCAAGGTCATAGAAGAAGGTATTTGTGGATAAAATCACAGTGAAGTTGGCAATTACAGTCTGTTTACACTCCACCTTATGAAGCCACTTCCATACAAAGCAGTAGACTCACACCTGCCATCAAGAAGGGGACATAACTCGGACTCATTTTTTTCCCCTCATTGTCCATTCTGAGGTCACTCTCATTTTGTTTCAGCAGGGATTTTGAACAAAAAAAGGCATGAAAGAATGCAGCAAGAGCTTCAAAAACCTGCTCTCCATATGGGCAAGTACAGATGGGCAAAGGAAGGTGTAACGCCTAACATGGGCCTAGACCTTCTCAGGCAGAAGAGCTTTCACTCTCCTGCTTGGGGGTCTCGCCTGCTACACTGAGAATGTGGTAAAAAAGCTGTTGTTTTCTCAAGAGGAATAGAAGTCTGCAATTAAACTACTAGCCTTTGGCTATACCCACTATAGAGTCTCATAGAAAACATAGTAGACATATAGCAATAAAATTCATAAACAGTCTTTTACAATTTGTAATGTGCAGTTTGTTGCAACAATAATCCAGACTAGTCAAACCTTTTTTTGCATATGTAAAGCTGAACACATTAATTATCAGATTGCACAATCCCAGGTGCAAGCAACGGGGGTAGCTGGAGGTAACAGACAACCCCACACTCTCCCATGGTCTTATTAAGAGGGGAAGGAAGAAAGAGCTGGGTACTTCTAAGGCATTTGTCACAAACAAAAGAAATATTTACACAAAAGCGGCCAGACCACATGGTTTGGTGACACCTACAAAGACGTACTTCTGTGAGTTTAAAAGCAAGTGACACAGCTGTCCAATGAGTAATCACAGCAGGGTTTCTTACAACAGACCAAAGCTTATTTATACAAGCGGAACTTATTTTCTCACACTTTTAAAGGAATGTGAACTTACATAAGGGCAATTTACACTACCAAGGGAATTCTAATTAGAAAAATGTCCCTTGTGCTAACAAAGCCCTGCAATGTGTTTTATTGTCTCTCGGGAACATAAGTGGAAAAGACAAATTTGGATTACTGCTAACAAAAAATGCTTTTAAAAACAAGTCTAAAAAAACTTAAAGTTCTGTGATTTTTCCTCTTTTTATTTACCGCATCTGAATTTTAACAGCATTGATGTATGCTAAGAAACTAAACTATAAAGCTTACTTTATATAAAAAAAATCCTTAGATTTTTCAGAAAACTCAAGTGGGCATCCTGAAACAGTTCAAAAGAATAAGAGGGGTGAAATATAATAGAAAGCAAAACCATTTGCTGAATGTAAAGCAGATCCAGTAGTAGATCCGTATGTTTCAATCACGTAAGAAAAAAAAAAATAAAAAAAAAAATGAAGTCTCTTTCCCCTCACACTCTCCTATACCAGTCCTGGAAATAGTCAACTCCCAGAGCCGTGCCTGTGTTCAGTTCCATATGGTGTCAATACAGCCATCCACATTTCATGAGTAAAGCAGCATGACCTCCAGACGAGGCAATTGAACAGAATTAGCCACAACTAATTGAAAGTCTTCCTGTTTACTTTAAAGCCCTTATCTCGATCTGCTTTGA
Source organism: Poecile atricapillus (assembly GCF_030490865.1). Classification (NCBI taxonomy): domain Eukaryota; kingdom Metazoa; phylum Chordata; class Aves; order Passeriformes; family Paridae; genus Poecile; species Poecile atricapillus. The sequence goes on along the minus strand of NC_081289.1, from coordinate 45,202,400 downwards.
AAACGTAACAGAAAATTAATACAACTAATATAGAAGATCTTTCAGTGACAAGCGATTAAAAACAAATGTGAGAAGTTTCTCGGCCATTTTTTAAGCTTTTAGAAAGCTGGCTGAATTTGTACTTTTTCTGTAAAAGTTTGTCACTGAAAGTAACTTTTCCTCAGCTGGCACTTGAGTTCGCGCTGCCCGGCGCTCGGCCACTGCGCGGTAAGGGACCGAGCGGGCCCGCACCAGCGCCAAAACCACCCAGGGACGAAGAGCTGCGCGAAGAAAACCGATAGGAGTTTCCCCATCAGAGTTAACGTGATGATTACTGAACGTTGCCCAAGAAAGTCAACAGAACTTTTCCTCGCCCTCTCCGACAATGAGCAGCATTCCCGAGCCCGAACTGCCGGGCGCTTATCGCCATCACCGTCCGGGGCCGCAGCCTGCCCCAGGGGACGCTGTCCCGCTGCGGCCATCGGCGCCCTCTCCGCGCCCGCTGACAGCTCGGCCGCGGGCCGGCGCTGCCCTCTCCCGCACCTCGCTGCCGCCACCACACCCGAGCTTCCCTCAAAGCCCGCCCGTCCGCGGCCCCGGGGGCAGAAGATGGCGGGCAGGCGGACGGACGCGGGCCGGTCGGTACCCCCAGCCCGCCACCCCGATACTCACAGCTGCACTGCTCCCCGCGGCAGCCTCTCGGGCAGCCGGCTCAACTCCAGGCGGCTGCAGGCGACGAGGTGCCCAGCGCAGCGGCAGGGCGCGGGGCAGCGGGCGGCGGCGGGGCGGCCGCCCAGGAGCAGCGGCAGCAGGAGCAGCGCCGGGAGGACGGCGGGCGCCGTGCGGGGCCGGCGGAGCATGGCGGGCTCGGAGCCGCTGCCCGCGCTGCCGTCGCTGGCGTTTCCCCCACTGACAGAGCCGAGCGCGGCACGACCTCCTGCTTCTCAGCGCGGGTGGCGGCTGCCGCTCATGCCCCGGAGCGGCCTCTGAGGGGGGAAGGCGATGGGAGACGGGGGTGTAGAAAAAAGTAAAGACAAGAAAGCGGGAGGGGACCGCAGCGCCGCCACCGCCGCCAGCCACTCCGCAAACTTTCCGCCACCTCAGCCCGCCTCCGCGCGGCCGGGGGAGTCCCGAGCACGGCCCGCCCCGCTGCAGCCCCCTCCCCGTGCCATGTGACAGCCGCGGCCGGGCGCCGTGGGGCTGGGGTGCAGGATGGTGGCCCGGGGCGCGGGTGGGCCGCCATCGTGCCCCACTGCTGTCAGGCCTTGCCGGTGGCACCCCCGGGCCCCAGCCCCGGGCCGCAGCACATGGCCGGCCTCGCAGCACGGCGGGCGCTGCTGTGGAGTTTTTGCTGCCGTCCTCGGCCTCTGCATAGGCGGCCGGGAGCGAGCAGTGGGACCTATGTACCCTGTGCGTCACCCACCTCGCCCGGGCCGAGGTGAGAAGGCACGGGCGCCATGGCCGTGCTCGCGTGGGGTTTCCCTTGGCCATCACACCAGGTAGCGTGTGTTGTGGTAATCCAGAAGCTGCTCCAGAGGCCCCAACGGCGTCCCAAGCCTGGGGTCACTGGCATGTAAAAGGTGAGGTGAGGTTAACTCCTGCCTTCCGGGTCCTACATGGCTAGTCCAGACACCGTAATTAAGCCCATTATGTTCCCCACAGGATTCCGGCTCCAAAGGTTCAGGGAAGTGGGCAGGACGTACAGATTCCACATCTCTGAGGTAATTGATGTAATTTAAGAAAATACCTATTGTTCAAGTTCCATATGTAAGCCTGCACTCTGCAACGGATTCAATTACTGAAGGCTTTGCGCCTCCATACTCTGCAGCAGCAGTCATCAAATTACTCACAAACACTGCTTTCCCTCCCACCTTTATATGTGCACCTGAAAGACGGCAGACATCTTAAGACACAGTGAACCTTATCAATAAGCATCAATAAGTTTGACAGCTCCAGAATCAAGGTTTGTAAGGCTGAAACCTTATCCCTTTTTTTATTGTTTCCATGTATATCTCATGATACGGGGATTTTTGTTAAAGAAACAAAACTACATTTTAGCTAGGGGTCATGAGTTTGCATGACTGGCAAGTCCTAAGTAAGTACAAACATTCATGTGCCATTGTCAACATGACTGTTTCAGATGCATAGGGTGTGCAGAGCTGTGCAGTGTTTTGTCAGCTTGTGCCCCACTGACCACTGGTGTTTCTTAAGGAAATTACCATGGGGAAACAGGCAAATGCTGCAGGAACACGCTTGTTTCTACATATAAAAGCAAGCAAGCAAGTAAAGGAACAAAATACAGGATAGAAATTACTTACTATGTCTTTGCAAGTTATTATTATTTAAAGTGAATGAAAACTGTCCTGGTACCACTGGCATGTTAGTATTGCACTTTCTTTCCAGTCTTCCTTTGGAAAACATTAAGGTGACATTAGATCAACAAAAGTTGTGAAACACTGAGCTGTTCTAAACAGACAGCAGGAAAGTGCCAAATTTGGATTTTTGAAGCTATCCATCATTAGTCTGTACCTGTTTCCATGGAGGTCAGTGGGAAAGCTTCTTTTCTCAAGTTCCAGCATTTGTGATAGCTGTCCAGTTGTTTCACACTGGAACAAGTGAAACTGGAACAAGATACAGAGACACTTGAACATGTTGTGTGTATACATAGGTTATATATGTATATATATAAGTAAGGTATATATAAGTGTAAGGTTTATACTTGCTAATTTTGCAAAGTAATGAAAAATTCAAGAGAAGGATCTTTATGTTGCTTCGGGTAATTATTGAATGATCTACAAAAATTAAAATAGATTTAAAGTAACTAAGCTTTTTATTATAGTTCCCGGAGTGCACAGCAAAGGGCCTCACTTTTCTGGGAAAAGTGAGCTTTTCTTATCTTGAGTGTTGGTAAGGGTGGTGATTCACTAGTAGGTGGCAAGAGAGTCATTAAGCTGTCATTTTTAACATTCAAGGGAAAGAAAAATTAGAAATAAAGCATTTTGAACTTAATTTATCATAGCAGTCAATAATATATGCAGTGCACATGTGAACTATGGAACAAGAGAGAATCTGAGAAACAAAAGCAGAAAAAAAAAAGAGATGAAAAGGGCAGGAACTTCTGGTTTTGTAATTTTGAAAACCACTCATGCAGTCAGGGAATACTGTGTCCTTAGAAAAACCTAATGCATATTTATTGCTGGTAATATATGAAGCTGTTTTAAGTTAAGCAAGGTAAATTAATTCAGAAAATTAGTTCATTTGTCTTTGCAGCTTCTTTTCTCAAAATAATCAATATCATGAATCCTACAATGCTTCTATATCCTTATATGTGCACTTCAGAGTCCTTGATAGAAAATCTTTTTTCCCACAGGGAGATTTGGTCTCTTCAGAAGTCTTAATGGCTGATTCTGCACCTCATATGAACATAGCAAGCTCTGGCAGCCCTCAGTTCCAGGAGTCTCTTCACCATTGGTTTTAGGTTGGGCGTGCACTGTAACTGTACATAAGCAAATACAAGTCTCACCTTCACAAGTCTGGCTGGACTATATATATTAAAGCTTTAAAGTAAGCTTGTATCAAAATAAGAGGTCTCCCATTCATTTACCCTGTTATCTCCACATGTATCAAGGAACTTCTGGTGACCATTCCTTGGCATCAGCATTAGTGCAGCTGCAGATTCACCAGGATTAGGGGACTGATTTGACTGAAATGCCTTAAAAATAGTAACACCAGACACGCACACACACACACACACACACACAGACACTTTAATTCTAAGTTGGAACAATTTCCTTATCCAGTTTTCCATGTAGGTACACGAGAAAGAGACTTTACTCATCGTTATGCAAAGGCAGGTCCTTTCCATGACAGCCTGAATACAGGTCAGCCTGAGGGAATGATGTTGAGGAGGGGGAAGGATGGCTGCAGAGAAAAATTCTTGTAAAACTAGACCCTCAAGCTCTCTCTTTGGCTAACAAGATTAGTTTCCTCCACAACACTACCAGGCATAATCCTGTGGATGAGTTGGGAGTGGAGGACAGGAGATTGTGTAGTAAGATATAGCCCACTGTTTTGGATGTTATGGCTTGATTCTAATGGTATCATTTTCAGTCTCTGATTTTTTTAAATCAGATAAACACAGGTTTACAGATTCAAGTCCAAACATATGTTGTTTAAAATATGTATTCACTTCAAGGAAAAGACACACCCAGAAGCTAAGTAAGATTTTTTTGCATATCATTAATGCACTGAAATCTACTTCCAGAAAAGGTCAACCCTAAATCAGACTGGGTTTAGCAGATTATTAACAATAATTTGCCTATTGCTAAATTAGGCAAAACTTAATTAAGGTACTATACTTTTTCTGTTCTGAATTCAAATTGGAACATCTTTTATAACATTAGTGTTCATTTAATCTAATTACAGTTTTTTTATTCATTTTGCAAAAGGATCTCAAGTAATTACATCAGACAATTACATATAGTTGTATATAGTTATGTGTAGTTAGATCTGCAGGATTAACATCAGAAAGTCAAAATGACTAAACAGTTACATCTACTAAATACTAAGTGATTTTGTCCACCATGGCCACCTCAGGAATTTAAAGTCTTGCCGTGTACTCCTGGATCACCTTGTAATCCATATCTGTGTCTAGTATTTATTTCAGATTTTCTACTTTTCATGGGTAAATGAAATGATTTGGATAGGGTTCAGCAGCAAAAAGCAGAAGCAAAGCAGAATAACATTGCTTAGACTCTGACCCATCTCACTTCTGATAGAGTGAGATAAAAACCAATGGCCCATCTATTTACTTTCCTGTCAGTAAATGACCCTGTAGGAGCATTGGCAGAATTAATGTCCTGTCTATTTATTCCTAAACTTTCACAGTTCAGTTTTATTTATTGTCGAAGAAGATGTTTAGGGCTATCTGAGAGAAGGAAATGAAGAGTTCATGCTCTCAAGATCATTACTGCCTGTTAGAGATTTACCAATTTAGTCCACTAAAAAGAATAATCTTAAGGCTAACAAATTTTTTTTTTTTCTAAAACCACAGCTGAAGGATGAGATGAACCAGTGAGACCCATCCTGCTTAGTGGATGTGCACTAACAGAAGTGGAGCAGGACGTGCTTTTTGTGCTTGCCTATGTAAAATACGTTGCAATAGGCAGGAGCAAGTTTTGCCTCAGACGCCGGTCTGGAAGTTACTAAAGAGTGCCACAAAACCTCCTTATTATGTGTAAACAATAATTACATCCAATATAATGGAATATTTTTTATGACAATTACTCTAAATGAAGAGCTTTTCTTTCTTCCTTTGCTTCTGCCCATTTGGTATTGCAATTGATACTACTTCTAGATTATTGTAAGACTAAGACTTCATGATGATTTGTTTCAAACCCTGTGATTAACCAGGGTTTGAAATGAATACAATTTCATTTCCATTTAAGAAAAATAATAAAATATTCTTAAATAATTTCCTAGTAATTGTGAATCTCCCTCTAGTATGTCATAACTCTATAGTGAATATTCCAAGGTGCATACAGAAATTTATTTTTGGTAGTAATTATAATTGACTTTATGTGATCCAACAGTGAAACCATGAAAACCAAATTGTGCATAATTTGAATGCACCGATTACAACCAGAAAAACCATATGAACTCTTTCTGAACACTTTGCCTAGGGCAGAAAAAGTTCAGCTTTTACAGAATTCATCCAAACAGTGAGTGTTTTCCTCCATTACAAATAAACTTGAAACATCCTAAGGCAATCCACATTAGTGACGATTGTTAATGTCTTCAAGTCATGTCCTGTGTGAGGCTAAGTAGGAAGTTGAGTGCTTGATTGGAAGGACAATTAAACAATCAACAGCTACAATGGTGTAACTTCAAAGAGGTAAAAATAAGACTTAGTTTTATGTCATTAAGGAACACTCAAGTTGAAATGTTGTCAATTTGAATAAAAATAAGTAGATGTAATTTCAGGCTGGTGCTACTGTAATAAAACAGCTGCCAGGTCTGTTCTACCTGTTGTTTTAGTTTGTTGAGGGTTTTTAAATAATCTTTTAAAATAAGTAAACATTTTGTGGTAAGAAAGATCAAGAAGTGGTCCAAAAGGGAATCTGAAAGAGTGCTCTGTTGAGCCTAGCACTGTCTCTTTCAGACAGTATGTCTTTGGCTTTTCCCTGCTCCCCTTTCTTGGACTGGGTGGATTATGGTACCTGAAGTTCAATAAGTTCCTTTCTGCAGCGGGGATGGAAATTTTTGCCGCAGGAAAAAGGGCTTGAATGCTGTATTTGCTTACATAGTCATAGGCTGATTTGTAAGATTTTTATCAGTATTTTGCAGCCCTTATGTTTTCACTCACTACCTTTAGGTGTGTAACTCTACTTGAAGTCAACTGCTTAAAGAATCTCACAGTGAGAAATCAATGAGAGTTAGGCCCTAAATCTTTGAAGAATTTACGTCTGATTGTCTGTTCTAGAGGAGAACAAGCTGCAGCTGGGACTCATTTAATTTTAGCAATTTGGAAGTTGGTATCTCTTCTAAAGCATTTGTATTGGCTTCTTCTGTAGTCACTGGAAAAAGACAAATCCAGGAAGTGATTACTACCTTTCTAAAATAGACAATCAAGGAATTTAGAGTGGATCAGTCTCTGGAGATTTTCTCCTTCTGCCTAAAAAGGGCCTTATAACTAGTTTAGTTTAGACCCTGTTTTTTCAGATGATTCTAAATGTCTGCTTTCAAACATACACATTAAGCTAAATAGAATAATATGGGAGCATATTTCTCAAATCTCTTTCTATAATAAGGACCTATAATGGTTTTGTGTGGCCTGGTTTTGGTAGTGGGGAAACTACAGGGGTGGCTGCTTTGAGAAGCTTCTAGAAGCTTCTGTGTTCAGCAGAACCAGACCCTGGTGGCTCAAAAAATGGACATGCCACTGGCCAAGGCTAGGCCAATCAGAAATGCTGATAATGCTTCTGTGCTAATATATTAAGAGGAAAGATAAAAATTTATGCATAGTTTTATTTCAGCCAGAGAAGAACAGAGTGATAATATGTGAGAACAACTCTGCAGACATCAAGGTCAGTGAAGAAGGAGAGGCAGGAGGTGCTCCAGGTGCTGGAGCTGAGATTCCCCTGCAGCCCATGGTACAGTCCATGGTGAAGCAGCTGTGCCGCTACAGCCCACGGAGGTCCATGGGGATGCAGAGATCCACCTGCAGCCTGTGAAGGAGCCCCACACCAGAGCAGGTAGATACCCAAAAGGAGTCAGTGATCCTGTGGGAGGCCCGTGGAGAGAGGAGCCCTGCTTCCATGCTGGAGCAGCCTGTCCTTAAGGACTGCACCCCATGGAAGAGTGACCCACACTGCAGCGGTTTTGGGAGGACTGTTGCCCATAGGATGGACTCATGTTGCTGCAATTTGCAGGGAGCTGTTGCTTGTGAGTTGGACTCACATTAGAGGAGTTCATGGAGAATTGTCTCCCATGGGAGGAGCCCCATGGGGCAGCCAGGGAATGACTCCTCTTCCTGAGCAGTGGGAGAAGCCTCAGGTGGTGGCTGACCATAACTCCCATTCCCTGCTTCCTTGAGCCACTGGAGTAGGAGGTAGAGCTCCAAGGAGGGAGGGGTGGGGGGAAAGCATTTTTCAGGGCATATTTTACTTCTCATTATCCTGCTCTGATTTTGTTAGTAATAATTTCACTTCATAGCTCTAAGTTGAGCCTGTTTTGCCCATGATGGTATTTGATGAGTGATTTTTCCCGGTCCTTATCTCAACCCATGAACTCTTTGTTATATTTCTTCTCCTCTGTCCAGCTAGGGGAGTGAGTGAGTAGCTTTGGTGAGTGCCTGGCATCTGGCCAGCATCAACCCATGGCAGTACCTTAAATATAATTGTAACAATAGTAAGCAAAATTTATCACAAATATGAATTGTAGTTTTAAATTTCATTATACCCCTGTAATAGTTTACCTTGTTTCCTGCTGATGCAACAAGTACTACTAAGGATTTATTAACAGGATTACATCTTACAAGACTTAGTAAAGCAACAGGGAAGTGATATACATAAGTGAAGTATCATGTGCAGATACAAAATGGGGACCACATGGAAGAAAGACCTAGTAGTTCATCATATACTAAAGAAGTATGTGTCAACAAAAACAACATAGGAAGCATTTGGGGTTACATCAATGGAGTTTTCCATGTGAGAGAAAGAAATAACGTTCTGGTGAGGACTGAGATGAAGCACTGTATCCCATTTGGAAGTCACATATTGAAGGAGAGGAATGAAGTAGGCTACAAAAAGCTGGTAGCAAGGTCAGGAGGATGAAGTTTCCAGCTCTCACAAAATGAATACCCAGTGTCACAGTGCAGCAAGTAGCACTTGAAATTTTGCACAAAGCTATCCCCCTGCCTTCATTGGGAAACCAGTGAGTCATAGCACACTGTAGTGTCATCTAGAGTTGCTCTCCCCTTCTGCTGTCTTCTGCCTCTTGCTTTCCCAATTATTATATGCAACAAAATAGGCAAGTGCTATCCTGGTAAGAAGTTGGCCAAACACACATTGCACCACATCCACAGCTGTTCAAGTGGTTACTTGCAATAGCTATGTTTGCCAATAAAGTCTGACTTTCTGAGCTGGAGCATCAAAGAGCAGTCTGCATCCAACAGCAGCATACAGCCTGCAGATCTGAATGGGCTGGGTGCCAGCTACATCCCAGCAGAAACTGGAACCAACACCAGTCCTGTGCACCAGCTGGCCAGATTGGCAAACAATGGTCTGCAACACACTCTTTGCTTTGATCTTGTTAATATGGAATCAGGAGAAACTTCAAGGGATTCTGGTATGAATCCTTTTGGGGAACCTTATACAAGCAAAAGTTTCTGTGGGCCCTTATACATCTCTGATATTCAGGCAAAACGGTCTGGGAAGTCTCTGAAATGGAGATGTCACCCTCCAAATACCCCCTTAGCTTCCAGTGAACACTGGGAAATGGAGGTTTGTCAATTTCCTAATGGTCATGACACTTCTTTTGACCCTAAGTAACTTTATCAAGTGGGTTTTCTGCTAAGGTAAGCTAACCCTCAGTGTATATTTCCTTGATGTTGTCAGTTGTGAATTTTTTCCTTTGTTGTTTTCCCTCCCAGTTTGAAACTTAGTCATCTCCTCTTAGTAATTTCTCCCTTTCACTAACCTCTCTTCAGTCTATCAAAGAAAATATTTAGCTGGACAGAGAGCTGCATATGTTGATTCTTCAAATACTTTCCTGGTAGTGTTCTGTAATCTCCAAAGAAGGAACTTCTGGTTCAGGGACTCTCCTTGCAGTTGTGTTCTCTATTGTTCAGCTTGTGGAGAGGAAATAAATAGGATATAAGGGTGCAATGCTTTAGCACTGCCACAAGACAAATAGTTTAGTGTACAGTTCTCCCTGGACAGTACTGACCTCAGCATTGAAAAAGCAATCTTCTAGAAACATATCAACACTGTCAGCATCCTACCACATCTGAGGTATGACGATCTGAGGATGAGAAGGCACGGTGCCACAGTGTGGGATGTTGTGTACCTTGGCGCACATGTGCAGTGTCAAAATCAAAGCAGTACTATCACACATGTGGTCAGGCTGGGCACAAGACTGGCAGCGGTGATTAAGAAACCGTGGCTTTCACTGAGTTGCAGACAATTATTGAGTTATCCTTTGAGTGATTTATAATCAGCAAAGTCTCTATAAGGTTGGCTAAGCTACTGCTACGGTATGAATTTCCCTATTTTGTGGGGGGATTAAAAGAAAGAAGATATAAACTAAAGTAAACGGGAGGAGGTTTGCTGATCATTTTAAATTTTGGGAAAATTACATCTTATTTTAATAATAATTTAAAAAAAATCCACCACAAGTCCACCATGTTACTACAGTAATATTTCTTGTTCTGATTTTTTGTTAGAAAAAACTGCTAATGATAAACACAATTACTTTTCTAGAATTTTGATAAAATCATGCATGTCCTTCTTAGTACCACATGTGAATAATATTTCAGTTATCCCACTGATGTCACTGAGATGGAATTAAAAGTGCTGAAATTTTCAGTGATGGAAATTTTCACTGCAGCTGTGAGCAGTGTGTTCCTCAGAGACTAATTCTCCTGGGGCAATGTTAAACCCTTGGACTTGCATCTTATTTGTAAAATAATACTATTTAAAAATAGGATCAAAAGAGATCTTGCAAAGAAACTTAGCCTTGTGTATATTTCAGTATATAAATTAATATCATAAATTATAAATAAATGGTCTTTTTGCATATATATATGAATACATGTCATGAGAAATAAACCATAAAGTATGTTAAAATAAAACCAACAAGAAGAGAGTATTCAAAGGTAAAACTACATGTGATTGTCTAAAAAATGTCAACAACTAAATATAAAAGCGTAGAACTTCGTTAAAGATTTCTAGGTATAGCTGCCTGACTTCTCTTGCATTTTACATCTCTTGAACTTATTCTACTGCTTTCCAGATAATTCATTCTCTAATTTTCTTAAACAGATAAAATTAAATGTATAATTAATAATAAAATATGTAAAAGCAGTTCACACAAATTAATTATTCTACCAGAGAAGCTGCTTTGCAAATACAAACAATCCTTTGTTGTCATCTTTATTTAGGAGCATACACTGCTTCAGAGTTGAAATGGACTATTGAAAAATGTAGTTTATTTAAAGAGCACTCAAGCATGTATTTAAGGAAGTTTGGACACAAAACTGTAAGCCCAGTAAGATGGATGGTAAGAACCCTTTCTAACCAGTTCACCTTCATGAACTAGACTTGAGTGTTCGACTTGTAACAAAACAGACCTGAATACAGTGGATGGGGAAAGTCATTATAGCTGCAAGCATTCTGAGCATGTTTCTCTAAGCTGTCTCTAGCACTTCTCCCTCAGCAGAGCAGGTGTGCCTGAACAGCCTTTTGCCTGTGGCCTGAGGACCTTTCCATACCTATAGACAACTTTTCAAATTGACAGGGTGAGGTAGTGGAGAGCAAACAGAGTAAGTATCCCTGTGAATGCCTCCCCAGACCATTTTCTCAAGCAGACAGTGGCTTCAGATTTTCCCATCCAGCACACTGCCTGCTCAGACCTGCCCTAACCACCCTTTCCATGGTGTGGGCACAGCTGCTTGTGTGCCTTAGATGAAGCCAGATCGTGACTTTGGTTAGAGTTATTTTTAACCTGCCTCTGTTCATTTGTTTGCTTTGTGATTTGGTCCCACAAATGATGTCAGCTGCCATTATATGAAGCAGTGGCAAGGCATTAGGTATCCTAGGTGCACCTTAAATGGTTGTTACCAGTGAAAAGAGCATATCAAATACATTGTGCCCTAAAGAGTACCATTTAATGTGGTGGTAAATCCAGTCTTTGTGCACTGAGTCTGAGTCTAGAAACATAACAGTCCCTTGAACTTAAAAAACCTCACTTTGCCTCTTCAAATGAATTAAATATTTTTTCCATAGACGTCTTTGATTGTGAAGCCTTGCTGTTTCAAATGTTGTCTCCCCTGGTTTTGCTTTGTGCAAGAACAGAGTGGATCGATTGGTACTCAAAATAGCTAGTGTAAGATCCTAAAGACCATTAAAAATCCTACTGTACGGTTTGGCAGAATGCAGTTGTGTATTCAAACCTGATCTGTCTCCAATGAGCACTTCCATTTACTGCAGTAATGCACAGGTGTGGTACTAATGATCATGGAACCCGCAGTACGAGAAAAACAAGCTCATTTTCATAAGCCTGGCAGACATTCATAATGCCAGTAAGTGATGTGTAGGGGCTCAAAATTTGAAAAATAGTTTAAACAAACCTGACAACATGCATCAGGGCTTAGACTTCAAGTTCTTCCATTCCTAGTGCTGTCTAAAACTTGTCTAAAGCCACAATGTTTACATGCATGCTACAGTTCTTAAATGCCCAATTTTGTCTTGGTTTCTTGATTTGAATGCTCAGACACCCATTTGTATATTGCACCTGTAAAATTCATATATACATATAAATATATGTACTTTAACTTTCTGTGCACATGATATTTAACTTCATTTACTGCATGTGTTTTTGTCACAAGTACAGTAGGTTCCAAGCACAGCTAGTGCAGCTTTCAACTGAGACTATCTCTGTCAGCCTCAGGCTCAACAGCCTGGCAGGAAAACCTGCAAATCCTGCTGCACCCCACAGATTTCTGTGATTTGCAGTGTTGATAGAAACATCCTCCTTGCTGAGGCATTAGAAGTTCCCAGATGAGAAACCTTTGGTTCTCTCTTCCGAACTCACCAAATTGTTATACAACTGCAACTTTGAATCTCTTTGATGCTAAACTTGGAATTTGTGTTATTGCTACACATACAGTAAAAAAACAAAAACAAACCATGAAGTAAGGAGAATAACACTGCAGCTAATGGGTGTTTTATTGCATGGTTTAAAAAAGCTGGTATTTCTCCACATGAAAGAAAAGGCTAGGCATTTCTCATCATCAGAAAGACTCTGTTCAGTCCCACAGTTAATAGTGTTATCTCATATTGTCTACCAGTGACCTTAATGCAGTCACAGCTGCTATGGATTTGGTGAATTGTTTTGGGAACAAATTTGGTCTGTTCTGGTAAATTAATAGAGTGCTCACTATACTAAATCTGATGCAGTAGGTTTCCCTCTCCCTCTCCCTCTCCCTCTCCCTCTCCCTCTCCCTCTCCCTCTCCCTCTCCCTCTCCCTCTCCCTCTCCCTCTCCCTCTCCCTCTCCCTCTCCCTCTCCCTCTCCCTCTCCCTCTCCCTCTCCCTCTCCCTCTCCCTCTCCCTCTCCCTCTCCCTCTCCCTCTCCCTCTTCCTCTCCTCTCCTCTCCTCTCCTCTCCTCTCCTCTCCTCTCCTCTCCTCTCCTCTCCTCTCCTCTCCTCTCCTCTCCTCTCCTCTCCTCTCCTCTCCTCTCCTCTCCTCTCCTCTCCTCTCCTCTCCTCTCCTCTCCTCTCCTCTCCTCTCCTCTCCTCTCCTCTCCTCTCCTCTCCTCTCCTCTCCTCTCCTCTCCTCTCCTCTCCTCTCCTCTCCTCTCCTCTCCTCTCCTCTCCTCGTTTTCCTAACTGATGCGTCACAGATCAGCTTTTCAGCTGCAAACTTCAGTAAAGACCAACAAAAGGTTGGAGAGGCACTGATGAAAAATATCCTGTAGGATCATAGAATTAGAATATCATCCTGAGTTGGAAGGGACCCAAAAGTATCATCAAAGTCCAGCTCCTGATGCCAAGGTTTGTCCTCCTTGTTTTAATTTTCAGCTTTAAAGAATGGGTTAAAAAAGGGTTTTATAGATATTTATAATTAGGAAAGACTGTAAATGCAAAAAGGGATAGCAAATAATAAATGCAACTTGTAGTTATTAGAAATAGAGACAAGAAGTAATGTAGGCCTTCATTCTGCAAACAGTTATAGAGCTGTTTAATTTTAAGAGTGTGAGGGTCTTTTAATTTCAGCAGTCTACTCCTGTATCTAAAGTCACAAAAGACTTGAGCATGGTGTTTTCTGGAGATTATTTGTACAACATGTTAAATCCATATGTATAGTGAAGTGTACTTTGAAAATGAGATTGCAATAAAGGAGACTACTTAGAATGCAAGAAGATTCAGACAAACGTAGGTGTACAAGTGATAGACCAGGGTAGTGCCCTGCTTTAGCTGCAGCACAGGGGAAAAATTGGAATCTGTTTCACCCACCAGGACACATGACACTTCCATTAAGTTAATGTGAAGACGTGGGTGTGACAAGCCATTTAAGAAGCCTTTGCAAATTATGTTTGCTTTTAAGAAAGAGGCAAAGCACTCCTATGTTAGATTGAATAATATTTCTAACTGGGCTTTTAGGTATTTATCTGCTATTTCTTTGCTTTTTGAGGTTGCCTTCAAGTGAGACTTCATAAGAAGCTTTCAGCAGTCCTTTCCAATGCTGTCTATCAGTAATTAGAGCTACAGGAGCCTCCTGATTTGCTCTTACTCCCTGGGGTGGGGGCCACAGAGCCCCCACAGAGGGGGCCTAATGCTGGGGCATTAGGAGTGAGCAGCATTGCTCAGTGCCAGCCCACTCGCAGCGTGGGTGTCGCGATCCCTGTGGTGCCCTCCGCAGGCAGAGCAGTCCGACCGAGCTCTCACTGAAGTCCGTGTGGTGTTTGTTGCCTGTTGCTAACAGAATAAGAAAACCCTTAAATGAAATATTCAGCCGGACAGAATAGGTGGGCAATGCAGGTGTTACCAAGCACTTCTTCCTTTCTGAAAAGAATTCTGTTTTTACAGAACATATTTCACTGTTTGTATTAAACACACTTCAGGAATTAACTACTTTTGATTCTACAAATTCATTATTTAGAAGATGATTAATCAGCATATTAAATGGCACTAATCCCTCCAGAAAGCGCCTTAGTAATTACTTTTTAAGAGCATCACTGGTAGATTCAAGTCTGTTTATTCCTCTGAGCTCAACACAGCAAAAAGCTTTTAGTGTACCAAAATGCTTGCATCTTTTTATGCTAGCTGAAAGAGGTAATAAAGATGTGTTTTAACAAATGAGAGACCCATCATGAAGTCTCAAGATGTTTATCACCTAAGAAAGGCAGGATAAACCCTTTTAACCCTTTCTAGATGTTGTTTAATTTTAAAATTAATTTAGTATGACTACAAAATATTGAAAGAAAATGGAATGAGAAAATTTGGAAGTCAGTGGGATGATAGTCACTGTTTAGATTTTTAAATGCAGTCAACTTATAATTTTTTTCCTTAAGGAATAAAGCAAAATACAGTTAAAACAACATTTACATACCTAAAGAAGCATTGTAAAACCAACTGCTCTTGAGGACTGCCAGGGCTCAGCCATGGCAGCTTTAATGGGAACCTCTACTAAGAGTTATTGAGGGAAAAGATTATGAAAAACAATTGTATCTCTGTGCTGGTGGGAAATTGCCAAGGAATATATTAATCAAGTATTTCACTTTCTACCACTCTACCTCTAAATGGAAAGTACTTTATTTAGGGAAACAAGGTTTTGCATTTAAATAATGGAAAAAAAAGAGCACACAAACTTTTGTTAAAAGAATCTCCTATATAAAAAACCACAAAGAAACCCACAACCACCTATCCCAAAAATAAAGCAAAGCAAAAAACCCCCCCAACCAACCAACCAACCAACCAACCAACCAACTAACCAACCAACCCAACCAACCAACCCAACCCAACCAATCAACCCAACCAACCAACCCAACCAACCAACCCAACCCAACCAACCAACCCAACCAACCAACCCAACCAACCAACCCAACCAACCCAACCAATGCAACCAACTAACCAACCAACCCAACCAACTAACCAACCAACCAACAAACGAAAAAACCAAAACCCACAATGCAAAATCAACAATGTGTACCAGTCAGGAGCATGCAGTGCTTCAGTTCTAACCAGTTTATTTCCTTGATTTGTGACCAGATATCCTATCCATTAGACAGTGGACGATGCCTGTGAAATAAATTGAAAAGAGATCATAAACCAACCCCTGCACTTGGACTATGAACTTTGAATGGATGGATGCCCATTTACCTCATGCAGGTTTTGTGACTGCACAGACTTCTGAAAGGATGGAATTCATGGAAAGACTACAGCTTTATATTCTGATTTTTTAGGAATTGTCAAAGCTGGACAAAACATATATTTTGCTTTCTTAATGAAATAAATGAGAAAAGTAACTTCCTTTGCTGTTTCTCAGTTGGAATTTGGTACCTGAGACAATAGGACATATTTATTTCAAACCGAACAAGACCCATTCCCATTGCCCACAGAATAAATGTGGTAATTTTCAAGCCAAGACAAGTCAAAGATATAAAACAGCGTAAAAATAAGTTCTGCAGATAGTCTATTGCCCCTCCAAAATAAACACATAATAAAATAATAAGTAATAAATATTAAGTAATATTATTACTTAATTAATAATAAGTAATAAGTAATAAGTATTAATTACCGCATAACTGTGTATAGGAAATCATGTCTCTCAGTGCAGTGACGTGGAGCTCTGGGAATCACATTGCCTGTGGAGATGTGAGTTCTCTTTTGGAAAAATGTCACATGTCAATAAGAATAGAAGTTTTTGTGTCTAGACATAGGTAGGTATTTAGTGATTCTTTGATTCACAGAAATGAGGAAAGCCAGGGCCCAATTTAGACCGAATTCTTACTGGCTGCCACATAATAAGAAGGCAGCAGCTCTGGTTTGTGGCCAGGTAGAGTAAAAGTGAAGTTAGTTATCTGTCCCTCAGGCTTTGAAGCAGGCATTAACTCTTTTTTGGATTTCCAGTTGCAAATATCAAGGGAAGCTCTTGTTACTAGCAGATGGACTCCCTCTCCTTATATTTTCCTTCTCCTAAACTTTGTGTTATCCAAAGCCAGGAGCTTCTGCAGAGTCAAATCATGGAAAGACTATAGATGTCTGTAGACAAATCCAATAATTCTCAGTTTTCTCCCTTAAATAAGCAGAAAGAACTGTCAGCGTCAGGCAAAATGGATGCTACAAGTTGATCAAAATTTTATGTACTGTAGTGGTTTAGATTTGTCAATTTCGTTTCCCAGCCAATGCACCAAATAAATGTCGTGGTTTTAAAGCAGTAATTAAAGAATTACTAGAAAACTTACTTATTTTTTTCTGTGAGATATGGATTAGAACAAGAGCAAAACAGGCTTAAAACTTAAAAGAAACAAAGTTTATTAACAAAACTGTAAGAATAAGAACACCAGAATAAACTTCCAGAAAACTCCTTTATCCCCCACTACCCAACCATTTCCTTGTTCACATGACAACATAGAGACAAAAAACTTTGGAACTTTGGTGTTTAAAACATCTAGAGTCTTTTCATCAGCCTTTGTAGAGAAAAAGAAGTTTTCTTCTGCTAATATGGAGTTTCTCACAAGAAAACTATTTTTGTTATAGCTTTCTATTTTTCTGATGCCAGCTGCCCGGAAATCTCTCATCAGATTTTCTCCTCCCATTTCACATCACTCTGAGGTGTGTTATGGGCCATGAGTCTAGGGATGTCATTTTTAAGGATGAGTTATTCAAAAGCAAAAGTTCTTTTCATCTGTCTCTGTGAGCTTCTCTGGAAAACAGAAATTTTCTCATTGCCTCCCAAGGCTTCAAATCTTCAACTATTACTTCTCCCCTCTCTGTTCCAGCACCTCACTATATCACAATTACTCCACCTTTTGCTCAAAATCCACACTTCGAACACTCTATTCCTCCCAATATACTCTGTCATGAATTAAAGGAGTTTTTTCAGGACACTATTGTCCATTTCCATAACTTTAACAGAAAAATATTTCAGCTTATAAAGCATCTCCTTATTCTCTACCTCTTCTGAAGCTTAATTCTTTTCTTTACTGTCTCTGATAGTTTGTAAAGTCTCTTTACATGTTGATTACTCTCTTTTTCTTTCTCTGGAAAAAAAGATTAATCTGCAAGTCTCATCTGGGTAATGAAAAGGTTAAAATCTTGCCCAGGTTTTGTAGATGGTTCTGTGATCTCTGCCGGAGCAGGAGCTGGAGCTGTCTTCGATAGAAGATTCTTCATGGCTGCTCTGGAGAGTGTGGTCGCTGTCTCAGCCTGCCGCAGGTCAAGAGCTTTTTCTTTCTTTACTCGGCAGTCTCTGGTGAATTCAGTCACAGCAAAAACTGCAGCTGAGCCAGGGACCGGCCTGGCCCGGCCAGAGCCCGGGACAAGCCCCACAGGCCCCATCTCCCGGCCGGGAGCCGCTGGGCCCAGCCCAGCCCCCGCCCAGGCCACATGGCCTGGGCAGGGAACGGGAGGCCAGCCGGAGCTCAGTTACCTTTCACAGCCAGGAAACAAAGAGACAAAGAAATTCCCAGGCTTAGGTCTTAAGGTGGTGTTCACAGGTTGATCTCACTTTTCAATGGTTAAAACTGCTGTCAATTCTTAGAAATGGCCAGCTGTTGACTAGGAGAAAAACTCCCATCAGCCTCCAGCGGTTTTAACTTCCTTAGGTGTTTCTCTTTGTTTTCTTAAATGCCAATCTATCACATGTATGGAAAAATAAAATATGTATTTGGAAAACAACTTGGAAAGGGAACTGATGTCCTCCTCTTCCTTTCCTCCTTCTCCTTCCCAAAATACTTTAAAAAAAAAGGGAAGAGAAAAGAAAAAGAAAAAGAGAAAGAAAAAGAACACACTTAAGGATGATCTATAAAATGTATAGAATGTATAGAATGTATAGAATGTATAGAATGAAGTCACTCTCAGAAAAAAAAGACAAAGAGTCTTAATAAATACCTATTTCTGCTTTAAGATAGTCAAGGATAGTGTTCCACATATATTTTCTAGATTATTAACCTGGTAAATTCAGCTTCCATTCAGTCACAGAAGGATACCCTGAGCACAGAATTGTAGCATATAAGTGAAAACTCAGTTTCCATTGTCTTCAAATACTGTTGAGTAAGTGACTTAGGGCCATAACAGCAGACAGGTACCTTAAATTGTTCCTAATCCCAAGACCACTGTTATCAAAGTCCTGCCTGGGTTTTGGTTGCAGAAGATCCCTAGTGCACACTTGACGCTGCCTGGAACATGCCAAGAATAGTTCCTTATTTTGCAAGCAGTTAATTTAACAAGTGAGGGTTCAGGGATTCTTAAAGAATATAGTTACTTGTAGACAAACACCTGAAACTAACATTTGAGAAACTTGTAGTGACTTTCTTAGCCATCTCCCTGTATGTCAGTACTCCACTGATTTCGTCATTTGGTTACTGCGAATCTGCTTCAATGTAACATAAATTCTAATACACATATAATAACTGACTCTGTCTTAATAAGGGGTGCTTTCATACTATTTGTTTTCACCTCTGGATGAAGAAGGAAAAGTATTAGCTGCCTCAAATATGACTGTCAGAGCAGTTTTGTGGATTATTAACAGACCCAGGGAAGATCCTCTCTTAGTACTAATAGAGGGCATGAAGTCTGGTTTGGAGGTGTTTCCAAGATGATGGTTTTGGAGAATGCACAATTTAATACTTTTTTCAGAAAATATAAACAGTCTTAATTGCATATTATTTATAACTTCTCTCCACTGAGATAGTATGAGCTATGAATAGCTGTTTGTAAGGGAATGTCTGTTCACACCTTAGGAAGCAACTAATGAACAATTCCAGGCCATATCCCTTGATTTGAGTTGTATGCATATGTTCCTTTAGTAACTATTTTGTGTTCTCTGTGAAAGCCTTCTTGACCTGCTGGAGCCAGACTTTAACAGTTCCAGAAATCCATTCTCTCCCTTCACACCATCATGGTTGTACTAGTCTTCTCTTTGTGATTTTTTGGTTCTATGTAATGTAATCTCTGGATTCCTGTTGGTGTTGTTTGCTATTATGTGATATTTGCAAAACTTGCAAAAAAATCAGAAGCACTGGGAGTCACGGACCAGTGAGATTCTTGTTATGTTCAGATCCTGGCATACACATGGCATAATTGCATATGACAAGGTCACAGATAACTCTTCAAACTTCAAACTCTTATTTGCCTTGCCTACTGCAGGGCCATCTGCCATGTATCAGCCATGCACTTTGTTCCAATGCAGTTTAGGTTTTGCTTAAAAGTACTTCTTCGGGGCTGTAGACCTAAGTACATGGGCTTTGGATCATTATCATTCCCGGTATTTTACTGCTTTTTTTTGCTCTGTCAGTCATTCTCCTGCTAATGTGAAACAAAAACATTGTTCTTCCATGCAATCTTTTCTGAGGTCTTTCATTGTATGCTTGGTAACTGCAATGACACTCTAGGATGTCTTGCAATTCTGTCTTCATTTGCTTACAAATTAGATGATAATTTGTGCTTAAGTTCCCTATTGACACTGACTGATTTGTGTTCTACTGTGGGGCATGGAGGCCTGTTGTCTTAGAAAGTCAGGTTTGTTACACTTCTTTCAAAGAACAAGAGTCTCTGTCTGAATTTGTGAGAATCAGTGCACACAATTGAGAATGTGATAGAGAAGTGCAAAGAAGAAAAAAGAAACTCTTGGTCAGACTGCTGTTAGGTCACAGCACAACCAGAGCAACCAGTTGATAGGCTTTACAAGCAATACAGATGTCTTAGCCTATGACCTTAGTTTTGCTCTATTCAGTGCACTTAATAGAAAATGGAGCATTAATCTGCTGCTATCTTGTAATTACTGTAACTTTTAATAATTAAAATATATATTACATATCTCCTAGTTCTGTTGATTGCTTGGCTAGGAATAATTTTTCATAGATCTCTGTATGCTACTGATTTAGCATTTCTGCTGGTGATGGGCCTCAGCTTATTTCAAACGCATGATGCTCATTTTTGTGCCAGCTTCCAAATCCTCTGGAGCAACTGCTTTATCCTGCCTTTCTAAACAAAACACCATCTCATGGCTTTATCCATAATAGGGACTGACTTCCTGAGGTGTTTTCTCCTGAGATATGGTTACCTCTGGAGTATGAACACTCATCCATTCTCAGCACCCTCAATAGATAAACAAAGTATTTTATTTTGCAGGTAGTTTCTGCTTTATAGAGCTGTAAGGACGTTTGTTTCCAAAAGGCATGCTTTGATGTGTATCTCTGTCATTGGTAATGCTGTTAGGGAGTTGTTCCTTATCTTTACAGTAGCATCTCAGTAACATGAATTGCAGAATGTGGTGTTTTCTTTGTGATGGTTAATGATGATGAGAACATGCATCCCAGTAACTCATTCCTTTCCAGAGAACATGAACTTGCGTTTTCATGCAGTACTACTACTGTTTCGGAAAGTGCAGTTCTAGCTGCTCTGTACATTGGGAACATTTTCTCTCTCATCAAAGATCTGAAATTATATGATATTTTCTGAAAATCATCTGAAAATGCCAAAGATATAAGTATCCTGGATCAGGTCGATCAGTGACCTTATCACTGGATGCATTGCTGCTCTCTAAGTTCTTAATATAACATTAAGATATAACGGAGTTCCAGTTTTGTAACATTTAATAGAGGTAATTTTTTCCTGTGTTTGTTTTGCGTTCCACAGTATGGAATTGTACCATCCTAGCCAAGACATTTGCAGTCAGTCTGTCTCTGTCTTGAATTTCTTTATCCTTGCTTGTTGTCTAGCAATAACTTCAAATTCGAATTTGAGGAAGGAAAGTTTGGTCCTTGATTGAAAAAGATTGCTATTTTCTTAGATAGATTAAGAAATTGTCTCATTTCAGACCAGTCATATTTGTTTATGTCATCATTTCCAGATGGGTCCATACTACTTTGTTCTTACATAAATGATGTATTTATAACAAATATTTTATAATCTTCTAGACTATGAACTGTTTCTGACAGAAAATCAGGAATGCCAAATACAGTGAAACTTTTAAATTATGGAGTAAAATATTTTCTAGTTCCAGAGGAAAGCAACAGAAGTGCCATTAGAGAGGTATATGAAACTGTCGCATACAGCAATAGCAATTTTACTTTTCATGTGGGATATGCTTCAAGGACTTTACTCTCTCTGGTGTTAGCTGTGGTTTCCAAATGGAGCCCCTTTTTTTAAAAAAAAATACTATTATTATTAATTTTTAATATATTTTTCTGATTGTGTTGTTTCGCTTAATGTAAAATTACTTATTCCAGAGAAGAAAATCTTTCTCTTTTGCTTTTTCTATGGAAAACATAACAGTTCACATTTTCTTTAAGTTTGGAAACACTGAGCTGTTACTTGAACTTGTTTAATAAAGGGGAATTTCTGATATTGGCAGAGAATAACTCAGTGGAAATGTCTTTCTCTCTGCAGTATAGATTTAAATTGCCCAAGATACTCAACACTTTGAAAGTACCATTAGCATTTCACTTTTCAAATTTCCATTTGTGCGAATATGAGAAAATGAAGGAATGCTTTTTTCTGGTTGGTTCCTTTGCAGAATTTCATTGCCTCTTTTCTTTAGCTTTTTCTTTTAGGTCTGTTTGCCCTTGTAACTTAAAACCAAAAGTGAAGTGAATAGTTTGAAAGAAAGATGTTTGCTTAACAGCTAGTGGCTCCAGCTAAAACATCTGCAGTGTCCCATTGCTCTTACATGTTGAGTGAGGCAGCCTGAGGCTTGATTGCAAAGCTTATAAAGGATTGTGTATTTCTTACATTAAGTAGATACTTTTTTGAGACTTCTCCAGTGATTTTAGTAATGTTTTGGGTGCTTTATTCTACGTTTTTCTAAGAAAATGAAATTTAGAGGGTTGAACAGTCTTTCCATATTTTTGTCCATCAGGTCATCAAGGATTAGGGTTGTCCTGTGCAGGGCTAGGAGTTTGACTCAGTGATGTTTGTGGGTCACTTCCAAGTCAGATACTCTACGATCATCTCCTGTCATTTTGAACCTACTATCAGTTTTAACCAAGACGTGGGTATTCAGTCCATAGAATAAGAGCAGAGATAGTCCAGAATGAATCTCTGAAGTATGTGCAGCATCAGTTTTATTTTACACATCCTTAACAATTGCTCATGTAGTATGAATGTAAACCACAGTTTTTTCTTTATTAAATGACTGTAAATATATCCTTTTGGGGCTTGCTTTGTGGCTAAATCAAGTCAATTTATGAGCATTTTTAAATAGGGTTCTGCTATGTTCATTCTGCCTAGCATCAGGCAAACCAGTTGTAGTTAAACTCTCAGTTTTTGGGTATTTTCCCCTTTTCCATCACTCCACTGCAGTTGCTATAGGAACAGAGGGTATGATAATGTAGTCCAATTAAAAATATTTTAACCAGTTTCTTTTTTCTAAATTATTTTTATGGTAATAAATTTCAAGTCCATTATTATAAGTATTGTATTATTGCTACCATAACAGAATAAATCTGAATTATTCTAATGTCAATAATCTTCAGGTATGTTGTGGAAGAGAGTTTTCCACCATAAAAAGTCTGAGATTCGTAATTTTTTTAATCCAGAAGAGATCCCAGGGGGGTTTCAGAGCAGATTTTTGACTGTTTGAAGTATCTAGTTTGGGTGTGATTCAAACCTACACACTGAAAGTAGAAGACTGACTTTGTTACAGTTAATATAACATCTTCAAAAAGTTCAAATCACTTGAATTAGCCTGCATTCTCATACAAGGAACATACCCATACAGTGTAAAATTCCCCACTCCGGGGGAGGTACCTGGGTGTTCACACCTGTACTTGAACATATATTAACCCATTGGCCTTTGTATTTTGTGGGCTTCCTCCACCCTGACCACTGATGGACCAAGACTGCGACCATTGCTTTGACCAGCAGGCTTTGGAATTGTAACAACCAACTCTTGCTGCTGGACCCATGGGTAGCGATTATTTACTCTTCTACTCTTGTCCTTTCTTTCTCTATCCTCCTTTTCCCTTAAACATTTTCTGAAGTGTTATTTTTATGCTTTTATATTTTTGCAGTTCTAAACCAAAATGGCTACATTTTAAAATTTGTCAAGTATCTTATTCTACCTTAAAGTTCTAAAGTTTGCAAGTAAAAGCTTGTTATTGAACCTCCTAAGATTTTTGTTTCTCCTGTGCCCCACCCAGGGTTAACCAAACAATCCTTCCCAAGCTCACTGAGCA
The DNA here is from genome assembly GCF_030490865.1 of Poecile atricapillus. Lineage (NCBI taxonomy): Eukaryota > Metazoa > Chordata > Aves > Passeriformes > Paridae > Poecile > Poecile atricapillus. Next base: position 45,178,799 of record NC_081289.1, on the reverse strand, counting down.
GAATGGGGCATGACAGTGTGCTAACTTCAGCATGTGCGATCATACCCATGCAGTAGCACTGTACAGTTGGAAAAACCCTACTTCCAGGTTTTCATGTGTAAGTTTGTGTTGATTCTGCACATTTCAAAAGAGGAATAGAGTTGCCCATACAGTCTAGAGCAAAATCTGGTTTTTGCCTCTGGACTAATAACAGAATGGCTTGTGTTTATAAACTATTGTTCGGAAATGTCTGTTGCTATAAAGATTAAGTCACATGCAGTGTGAATAATGTTCTGCACATACTAAACCACCCCATGGGCTAGTTAAGGAAAACTGGTCACAATTAAAGGAACACATTATTTTGATGTAGAAGGTTCAGTGGTAGAACTGGTAGAAAAAGAGGTAAATAGGTACCCAACTGATTTATTTAATCATAGGTTTTTTACATTTCTCCTGATTAAAATGGGGAGAGTTAACCATCAGCCTTGAAAAGTAATTAGAATAGAGAATCATAAAGAATGTAAGGAAAAAATGATGGAAATAAATGACTTTTATTCTCTCTTCTGAAATCTTCATCTATTTCTCTGTTATATTCCAGTTTTCATTACTTTTTTTTGTCTGAAATTCTCGCTAAAGGACACTAAATGATTCACGCTAATGTCTCTCAGTGTTTGAGCAGGAAAAGGCCACTTTATTCTCTGACTCCAGTACTTATAGATTCTCGACAATGATTGGGCAATCAAGTTACCACCTTCCCAAGCACACTGGTCATGAGAAACGTCCATCAAAAGACATTTAGAAGGAATGTGATAAACAACCCATGTTTATAGAACTTTCATGGGAAAGTAACTAAAACTGTGAAAACATCAGAAGGCTTTAAGTCTCAGGGCCACATGGAATAAGTTCACTTTACTGTGTATCTCTTGAGTCTATATTTTCCTCACTGATACAATGAGAGGTCAGAAATATTGGAGACCTCATTTATCACTCACCTGCCCAGTTCATTTATGTAGCAATCTCACCACATTGTATGGTTACAGGTAAAAAAACAGGCTCCTCTCTAGGTCAAAACATATGTTCAATTAAGTTTGTGTTTCAAAATAAATGATGTGTAAATCTTTTATAGCTTCTTCATTTAATGTGGGTTTAGTTAGTTAGTAGCTTCAATAGTAAAAAAAAGGGCTAAATGTATGTAGCAAAACTCGTTAGTGTGAATTCATGTATACTTTTGGAAAGCAGCTTTGGAAATATGAAGTGTATCATCTCGCATCATTTTCTCTGAAAATGAAAATCTTAAAAATCCCCAAAGCAAAGTAGTTACAGCTCCCTGAGTAAAATAGGCATATTTATCTCAGAACATCCTTTATTTGATATAACTCTAAGGAATGGTCTGTGGAGCTTGTCCTGTATTCTTCATCTCAGGAGCAGTACAGTTGTGATGACAGTCAGCTCTTCATTGAAACTATCTGGACTCTGCATTGTAAACCAGAGTAAAGGACTTGAACCGTTGAAAAAAAAAACTCTTGACATGGTAAAATAAGGAAACCTTTCCTTATATTCTGTAGTGGTTTTCTATCTTAATTTCTAGTCTGTAACCTACCCTCCTGCATTTGTCTTTCCCAAAATCCATCTCCTGATGTCAGCATGACCCTGTCTTCCTGCATGTCATTACTATGCTTCTCTACTTACCTACTATCAAGGAAATAATGTTGTTAGCTTCTGAATGGTGGAACCTCTTAAGACATCCTCTGTATGGATTTCATTCTGGATGATGCTTGTGGGTTCCCCTGCATTCCTTTTGCTTTCAGCTGCCGTACCATTTTCTTTCAGAATATTGAAAGATAATGTCTGATTGTAGCTGCTTCACTTGGGTGAAAGATTTTAGTTCATGGAGTTCCCTAGTTATTCCAGATTCAATGTCAGAGAAACATTGAAGTCACAAACTCTTCAAGACCAAATTTGCAGACAGATGATGGAACAAGAAGTGGGAGTAAACCAAACTGGATTTATCCTTCTGATTAGTGTGCACTGACTGTCAACTGGACTGAAAGATCATTCACTTATCAAATGTATTTTCATAACATGTAGCAGTTCTCATTACAACAGGTACAGAAGTACCTGGACTTTTAAATTTTTCCCACCTGTCAAAGACCTTACTGACAATAATCAAAGTGGGTATCTGAACTATCTTGACAACTTCTTTTCCTTTCAGACCTTTTATATTTTGAAAATCTGAATTCAGATATTCCTGTAAAGCATGTTTATCTACTTGCTTATTAGCGTATATTCTTGTAAGGTGGCAAAAATATTTTAAATATTATTTGCAGCATTTTGAAGTGAAATAGGATGTTTAAAGTGTTGTTTCAGCTTTCAGTGTTTTCAGTGTTTGGAATTATTTTCAGGAGCAGTAAGGCATACATAGCGGTGCTACCCCAGATATATATCTGCACTCAAACTCCATGTCAAATATTCTGAATACCTGGAGAATATTGAAAAGACTCTCTTGTTCTTTGCAGTATTATAGATTCACATTTTTTTTCCATGTAATGCAGCAATGTATTTTAGAGGAAGAACAATCAGAGATTCACTGATATTCAAAATAAACATGAAATATGAACTGACAAAGTCTGTTAAACAGATGATAGAACAACCATATATTTTACTTAAATACTGTCACTGTATGTACTAGACTTCTGTGCTTAATTCATGGAAACATTAATTACAGTGCTAAACCTCTCCTGCCAGGCACAGTATAACAAATCTTCAAATAATAAAACACACCTAATTTCCTCTCAACCCCTTTTCTATAAACAAATTCAAGAGTGTGTCTCCAGAAGTACACAATCTCACCTACACGGAAACCTAAATATTTAAAATTAGTATCACTATTGAGGGAGGGGCAGAGGGTTCACTATGGAGGGACTTGATCTACAGCTGCTGTTTAATTCCAGCCAACTTAAATCTCATGCCAAAAATGTCTGGTGTTTGTTTTCTTTTGTGAAGAAGCAGATGATTGTCCAGATGATATCCAGATGATTAAAAGGAAGCTGAATCTGTGTCCTATCAAAACTCCTCTGAAGCTCATCCATAATTTCTCCTTTCTCCCACTGTACATAATTTCATGTGCAAAAAGCTTCAGACAAACCAGAGGCTATTGATTAAACAAAAAGAATACAGCAATGTACTGAAACTGAATTTCTACAGTAAATTGCTATGTGATCAATATCCAATACATTAAATATCTTCCTTGCAATGAAAATTATCCTGTGTCCTATCCTGCTTCATAAATTACCCCAGAAACAGCAGCTGATATAAAAACTTTTGTGGTCTAGGCTGACTTGTGTAATAGTTCCCCATGAATCAAATAATAGCATGGTTGTAGTAAATTTGTTTGCCAGGGATTGTTTGAAACTTTCAGATCTTTTTATGTCAAAGTCATTAGATTTCTTCTGTTGAGAACAGATTTTTTAAAAATAATTCAAGTGTTTTTTTTAGGGACCATGGTTTTAATTTGGCACATTAGAATACCCCTGCATATCTTCTGTGCAGAATAAACACATCAGTTGTCTTTTTAGTTTATGTTGTAGCACATTCTTTTTTATAGGTCTCTGTAACTTACAATTTTGTCCAAGTTTATTCTCATTCAGTGTGAATAATTGCACTATGCCTTCTTTACTGAAGAAGGCTTTATTATAGAGCATAGTTCATCTCACCTGTTTTAGTCAGTTACTTTAAGATGGGATGAATCACTATTTAGATTCTAATGATCATCTATACAAGATTTCAAATTATTATAAAGCGACACAGTTCAATAAAATCAAATAATAGATTCTAATGCACATTGCTTCCTGTCTTCTATCACCTCATCTCACAGTAGAAGGAATATATAGAGTTTTCCTCAAAGAATTTGATAAGCAATCTCTCCTATTGATAAAGGCCAAGACAGCTGGGACTGTTCAGCCTGGAGGGGGTGTCTCATTAATGTGTACAAATATCTGAAGGTACAAAGGAGTCTGTCTTTTTTCAGCCGTGCTGAGTGACAGGACCAGAGGCAATAGACACAAACTGAAAGTCAGAAGGACACTTCTGAACTTCAGCACTTTTTACTGTGAGGGTGACAGAACACTGTCAGAAGTTGCCCAGGGAAGCTGTGTACAACCAATTCTAGGCAGCCCTGCTTGAGCAGAAGGGTTGGACCAAGTGACCTTCATAGGTCACTTCCAACCTCAGCTATTTTGTGATATTACATCTAGATTCTATTAATGATCTTTTCATAAGGATGTTACTGATTGCAAACTAAATAATATGTAGGATCTTCGAGGGTGGAATTTTGCTTTACAGAAAGATCTCTCAACTTATGTTCCTACTGCTCTTTTGAAAGGGGAGCAGCATACTTCTTTCATAATCATTGATGGTTTGGTTCACTTGAGTGAGTTGTCTGACTCTTAAATGAACTGGGTTCAGCTTTCTGGATCATCAGCATGCTAAACCCATGGAGGGAAAAAATAAATTTTTCTTCTTGCCTAGCTTCTTAAATCTGCTCACATGCATCATGTGCATCAGTGGTATAAGGGAATTCACAGCCAATGCAAAAAGTAGTTACCCCTTCCTTTTGTTGTCTGCCATGTCATGCCGCGGTGGCGGAAAGCCCGGAGCACCGCGACTTCTCCAGAAGCAGCCTTGAGAAAGGCTGGCCCGAAGCGCATGTGAGCAGCTTCGAGCAGTCGAGTGATTCCAGCTCAGCTCAGTAATAGTATAGTGATTTCAGCTCAGCTCAGCTCGGCAGCGGCGGCGGCAGGCAACACAGGAAGCAGGGACGAGACAGCTGGTCCAGCGTTCCACCGAGGCACAAGCCTTTATTCAGGCAAAGCTTCGGCAAAGGGTGCCGGTAACAGAGGAAAACCCGGGATATTTATGGGGAAGGAGAGGGGCGGGGGGAAGCCCGAGATACCTGTATCGGGGTGGGACAGCAGGGAGGAACACCAATGAAACACAACAGTTTAACATAACTAACTCAAAGACCCCTGGGAGCGACATTGTGTTGCTCTTACAGCGAAGTATCTCCTCTCCAGGGGAGAGCCAGTATCTGGGGCCCAGCGGGCTCCTCCGTACCCACAATGTCAGACTTCATCCTAAGAAAAGGAACAGGTTAAGGAGCAACTGTTTAAATTTTCACCTTATTCAATTAGATTCTGTGGTCAACGGTGCTGATGGCAGCATATGCATCAACAATTTACTGTACCCACTTGCAAAAGAGCTTGATCTTCTCAGAGTACTGTCTTGGCTTAACATCTCAGTCTTGACCTGCCTACTCCAAATCTCAGCCCAGGTTGTCTGGGATCTGCGAACCATTCACTACCTTCTAAAAATAAGGTGTCTGGTTTTGCATGATTTCAGAATAAAACCAAGTGAAACTCAATGGTTGGGATTTTGTTTTGCACAGACCTCCTGGGTACATGTGGATCTGAAGCAGTGAGGGGGGGCTGGGACTGGTGGTGCAGGGAGCCACACAGGGCAGAGCAATGAACAGGCCAATGAACCAAATAGGCAGCTCAAGTCTTGCAAACAGAAACTGCAGCTTCACAGGCAATTTAGCTGGTACAATTTTTTCTAATTAATTACAGTAAACTACATATTAGGAAATGTTAACAGATCAGGGCAGATTTATGTCAGGGAAGGCTACTGTGCTAATGAATGTTCCCTGCATTAGCATTGCCTGGAGCAGCACATGCTCCTCTCTTGGTCTCTCCTTACCACATTTTCCCATTACCATCACAGCAGAAGCAAGCCTTTCACATCCTGTAATCTCTGACCAGGAGGAAACTGGTTTAGAAGGTAAAGAAGGGAACTGGCAGATGGCTATTTGTATGAACTACAGCACTGGTTGTTTTTATTTGGGCATTTACTTGAAGAAGCACAGGAAGTACTGGGTACTGAGCACCTCTCAAAATCCATATTCCAGTCGTGGTTACTGCTAGAGTGGCTGTAGTTTGTACATGTTTGCATTCCTGCTAACTGAGTGTGGCTATCAACTTTTCTACTGGTTTTATTTTTTCCTCTGTATACAAAAAATATTCCTAACACCTGTCACAACAAAGGATTATTTTTCACTATCATGCATTTTTTTTTTCATCAGTGCATATAAAGTATTTGAATTTTCAGCATTATAGTATCTGGCTTAAAGAAGGGGAAATATTCTGTAGGTTTTGCTAAATGACTACTATAAAGCATTTGAGATCTTGGATTGGCAGGTGCTGTCAAAGCATAATATATGATCAACATACCTTTAAATCAATGAAAGACCAAGAGTATCACAATTCAGAAAGCAAACAAACCTAATTATTTACTCTTCACTCTGCTGCAGTCTGTAAGTGCAGACTCAAAATTAATGTAGTATACTTTAGCCACCCAGCTAAAACCCACAAAAATCCATATAAAACACCTTCGAAATTCCTCAATGCCAGATTGTGCTAGTTTAAGAAAACTCTTTCTGTGATACCTTTTCATCTTTTAAATGTTAGGTTTTTTTATTAAATACCAATTAAATAGCAATTTGAAAGGATTGGAGTGATATTTTCACACATTCATAATCCAACTGGTGATAAAACTACTCCAAAATGCTTCTAATGGTAAAATCTGCATTTCCCCCACTCTCTTGCCAGACAACTCAAAAGAAAACGTTACATACTGAATATTAGCAAATTGTCTGAAGATAGCACTGTGATTTTTATTTTCTTTTTTTTTTTTTTTAATACCCCATGAGTACATGATTAAGTCCTGGTTTGTAGGAATCATTACTTAACTTATTGTTGATCCTTTTATTGGCCAGTCTGGATTTCACTCTATGGACATGTACAAGGTTTCTCATTTGTTTTTTTCTCTTCAAGACAATCTGCATTTGCCATTTAACACGTCATTGAAGACAGGAAAAAGGAGAGAAATGCAGACGTACAGATTTTCCTAACTGCTGTAGCCACTTTGAATCATCCCATAAAACTCCCAGATCCTTTTCCTTGGAGAAAAGTGCAGGTGGTGGTGGGTTGCAGGAGTTGCTCCTAAGCTAAGTTCTTGCCAGCCACCAGCAAAGGGTGGAGAGGGGAGGGAGAAGGTGTTGGTGGGGCTGTGGGTTTCTGGCTGCTGTTCTGTGTGGGTTTTGGCAGCTTGTGAGAGGGAGGGCTGCTCAGAGAGAGCTAGGGGGAAACAGCCAGGAACTGGAGACTGGAGACCTTCAGTTTTCCTAGAAGTGCTCTGTAACATTTTCAAAAATGAGAAATTCCTGAGAATAATAGAGAGAGAAGGGGGTGGGAGAATGAGAACTAGAAATGAAGTGAAATCCCTGTGCATCATTCATTCACTGGTGAAAGGGAGAGGGAATGGGAAAAGACAGGAATGCAAAGCTTTTAACAGTTGAAATGTTGGTATTTCCAGTTTGGAAAACTTTGAATTACCTAAAAAATTATTGAGATTTGCTTTCCAATATTCTTGTTAAAATAATAACTAGAAAATTAATTACTATTCCTTGTGCACTCCACTGATTGTCTCAGGTTGGATAAAGCTTTGTGAGGGTATTTTTTTCCCCTATACATAAATTAATATATTTTAAGACCAGAAGGGACTGTTCATCTGACCTCATGCATAACAAAGGCATCTCGTTTGCTGTATATTAATTATTGCTTCAAGTATGATTCAACTGCAGCATACCACAGAGAAATCTTCCCACTTCAAACCATTATCCCCGTTTATATGTCAATGAGCTCTATTGTCCTTTTTTTTTTTGCAACCATCGCTTTGGGAAGTCTAACTTGCCAGGGGCTCAAGTCCAGTCAAAGTCTCCTCCTCTTGGTTCCCCTCCTTCAGTCCTGCGAGAGCAGTCGGTTAGTCTTCCTGATTAAGTACATGACTTAACTTTTGATCATGACAAAATTTTTATTATTACCTAAGCAAATGACATAAAACAATGCTGGTAAAGCAGATTTATTGAGTTTTTTCACCATTCCTCTCACAAAAGTGCAAAAAGCATCTGTAGTGATATCTGAGTTGTTGGGTTTTTCTTCATTTAACTGGTTAATTAAAAAATATATGCAAATTAGGGTCAAAGATTTTCCCTGTAGGACTTTACTGAAAAATTACTCCATGTTTGTAGCTGCATTTCAAGAACTGCTGGTTTCTAATCTGTGCTGTGTGCTCTATTGACTTTACAGCATTCTAGTTAACTGTTCATAACATTGTCTGGTGTCCTGTCAAATAATATTTGATTTATTTACATGTGTTACCTTTATCAAATCCATAATTTCACTGACTATTAAATACTTCATTGCTCTTGTAGACAAATTGCCTCTTGGTATTTTTTTCTTTAGAGAGAAGGGAAAACAGAGGTGACAGGCTGGAGCTGTGACAAGGCAAGAACTTGGGAAGGAAACGATCTGACGGAGGGCAGTATGGACAATGAATGGCTTAAGCAGGACCAACTTTAGCAAAGCACCAAGTTAACAGTGTGACTCCCTGGGAAGCACAAGAGAGGAAGCACTGTGGTCCTGATGGGAGTGTGGAGGCAGTAATTCCACCTGACAGTCAGGGCTGAAAACCTCAGACACTGGTATATATGAGTTCCTGTGAATATCAAAGTGATGTCTATGTGATTCCTCATCCTTCTGTCCTGTGTTACATCTGGCCTCCTCTAATGTCATCACAATAAATGTATTACAGAAGAACCATAAGATTTCTCCCTTTTCTTATTTCCTATACATTAGCACATGGACCATGAGGTAGGATTATATAGTTGGTTATTTGCTATATGTACAGGATAATAGATAATAGACTCAATTTGTGTTCTTGGAACAGCAGATGTATTAGTTTATCCGGTAAGACATTCCTCTTCCAGCATAGAAAAAACATAAGAAATCAGGAATGGCAGTTACGTTGTATTACAAGCAACACCCCTAATTTAATGAACTTTTGATAATAGTCTCAATAAGATAGTCTGCTTCTTTGTTGTAAATTACATCTTGCAAAATCCCTACTAACATCAAGTGGGACAGGGATCATCCACACAAATGCTTTTATTACGTGGAAATATTTTGTATTTAACCACTAACCTCAAATGAATACAGGACACTGAAATAAAAACTAACTATTTTCTTTGAGTTGGTTACTTCAACTGGCTTCAGTAATGTCTTCAATATATATTCTCAGCTCAGTTTATCAATAAGAAACTTTTAGCAGAGGTTTTGGTTTGTTGGTTTTGGTTTTTTTTTCTGTGAATACAAGAGTGATCAGAATCCAAAGCAGCAGGACATTGAAGTTTGATTTGCTTCATCTAGAAGGGAACAGATCCAGTGCCGCTCTAAGGCACTTTCCAAGTTGTGCACATAAAAAACTAGTACTGGATTAATGCACTAGCCTCTCTAATAAGAAGAAACGTTCTAGGATGTATTTGGGAGAGAGAGGATGAAAAAGATGAGGGAAGTGACATGTTGTCCTACAACTGTGGGAAACCTGATGAAAATAAAGGGCTTTTCTTAACAAATGGACCAAGACTCCAAAGCATTGAAAAAAAAGACAGCTACAAAGAATAAGGAAAAAACACATTCATTCTTCCAGTGCACAGTCAATATTTAAAGGTTTATAATTCTGAAAAGGTGGTCGTGGGTATTTTTTTTTTAATTTTTTTCCATCAAACTCCCTTTTCTAAAAAGAAGAGGAGGGTATTGTTCTTCCAGTTTAGGTTTAGTGAAACAGGACTTTTCACCACACTTATACATAAATGTGAAGGGTAAATCATGCAGGTATTTCACAGGATGCTTTCCAAGTAGTAGCTCACATGGGCAAACACTTGGGTTGCTATTCTGAGAAGATCCTCAGAGTCAGCATGTGGTTTGTCCAGTGCTAGACATGCTGGGTCAGGCAGATATTCTCACATGGCAAGACCAATTCTTTGGACCTTCTCTGGCTATAGGCAGTGGCTATGAGTGTGTGCACCAGGTGTATGTTAAGTGCAATCTCACTGAGTGCACATATTCATAAAAGATGTTGCTGGCATCCTTAGGCTCCTGTAGGTTTTATAATTAATTTCTGTTTTGCTTACACTCTGTTGTATTCCCTTTCCATTCCCTTGGTGGGTAAATAAGATTTTGCTTCCGTGATGTCTCCTACAGAGCCTCTGCTTTACCAGGTGACTCAGCAGTACAAATAGGATATGGATTAGTTATGTGCAAACAATCACATCTATGCTGAATTACCCAGAGCACACAACAAATAAAGTATGTTGACATTATGCTTCTATCCAGACTTTCTGGCAGCTGCAGGTGCTGCAAAATGCTACCTGATCTGGCACAAAGTTAGAGTGGAGTGACAAACAACACCCAATTCTATATAAAGCCTGACAGCATAACAAGGACCTCAGCTTTGGTTTGGTTTTAACAAATTTGCAGAAGATTGAGTTCAGGCTATGTTAGAGGGCATTTTTTATTCTGTAGCCAAGGTATTTTTAGAATGTGGTACTAAAATCCCTAATCTGGATTTACTGCATCATCAAACAGCTACTTGAGTTTAATGGGAAGAAGGGTTGTTGAGAAAATGTAACCCAAGTCAATAGAGCAAAGTCACTTGGAAAACATGATTCTCTTATTGGTTTGTCTGGTTTGACAAATGACTCTTAAGAGTCAGCTGAAAGAGGAGAAAATTGTTGATTCTGACTTTCTGATTCAAAAAGCAGATTACTATGTATTCAGCATTATATAAAGCTATCGGCTTTCAATATAAGCTGTTCACAAACATATCCCAACTATGACTTTATAGCTACAAATCAGAGTCTGCGGCATGTTCTGCTTCCTTGAATTAACCTCTGCATTGGTGGGCAATACATGGAAAATGATTCTGACAGTTCATGTCATCTGGCTTAATCTTCTCCCTCCCTAACTCTCACAAAATGAAAACTTGGCAAACTACTTCATGTTAATTGCCATGAATAATATAATAAATCATATCATATTATTTAATATAATAATATAACAATATAAATTATATATAATAAACGTAATCTATTCTCTGTTTTAATTCTCTAAAATATCAGTATTTTATATTTTCAAATATATTGCTGTGCTTGATAATGCTCTAAAAGAGTATCTCTAGTGAAGAAAATAAGCAGTTATTTATAAATGAAGCAAGACTCTAAATTGTTTTGCATGCAAAGCATAGAATGAAATCCAGAAGTTTCAGTTAATTTCCTGTGACAGGCCTGGGGAAACAGATACTTCACATGGACCCCCAGATCCTTATACTGTGCAGAGACTTGGGTCTCTAGACTGTCACTAGGGTCTAGGGTCACTAGAGAAGTCAGACGTATATTAAACTGACATACACTTAGGTGCTCAATGAATGTCGGCCAAAAAGTGCTTCTGTCTGTTTGAGATCTGCCACTTGCTCCCCTTCCCCCTGCACTGGAAACGCGAAACCATTCCCTTAAGTAATTGAGCAGGATTCAGCTTTTCTTCTGAAAGTTATTGACTGGACCTTTTTTACATAAAAGCCTGGGGATTATAGCAGTTGCAAGTGAAACACTTAATTAATTTTGCTTCTTACCCTGAAAGAATTCATATGCATATCTGCTGCCTTCCTGCCAGGGAAATGTGAACCCCTAAGCCACACACGGACAGAGGGTGAAGGGCAGAGCAGCAAGAAGACACACAACGTGCTCACAGGCCCTTCTTGTGGAGCTGGAGCATGCAATTTCACAAGTCAGTGAGCCATACAAACCTGGCTTTAGAGTCTGGTGGTTAGTCAGTCATATGGAAAGAGGTATCCTGGGTTTTGACTCATCTATTTTATACTAAATAACAAGATTTAGACTGTCTGTATGAGGATTTGTGCATCCACCTCTCTCCACGCTTGCCAGCCACAGTGCTGACAACTGCAATGTTCCAACAGCTTAGCTCCAGCATGAATGCTGCAGCTTCATTTCAACTGCAGGTATATGCTTGCTGCATGGAGTTCTGCATCAACAGAGGACCTAAACTTATGCTTCTCTGGACTGCAGCTAAACTTATGCTTCCCTGTACCTTCATGGCGTACCTGCAAAAGTTTCATCTAGAGTATTACTTTTGTACTCTCCTGTGATCAAGGATGCTCATCTTGTGACTGTCCTCCCTCAAGTACCTCAGTCACCTGACTTCTACAGAAGATGCTTCTGCAACAGGTTCTGGGATACAGAACCCCGTATTTACATGCTGTCACCAAAGATTTTATGTGCTTGAATCCAGATCTGCAAAACAGTCTCTCTATGAAATTCAGTGCTAATACTGAGTGTAGGATTGTTCATATCTGTATTAAATAGAAAATATAAAAGCAGGTAAGAGGATTCTGTCTATTTTTTTGGTCATTTTCATAGCACAGAAGATACCTGTGACACAGTACAAAAAATCAGTTATGCTGCTCCATCTGTATGGAAAAATCTGAGGTGGAAAAATATCATATAGACCATTAGTGGCTATGCAAGGCAACATATACAGTATGGCTACAGTCAGACATGATAGGTAAAATAAAATAAATTGAATTCTGATTACATTGGTGTTTCAGGATTAATCAAAACTTTGTCACTTGGCAAAGTATCCTGACCATATTTCAAGTTCATAGCCTCTACCAAATTCAGGAATTTTTTAATTTTTTTTTTTTTTTTTTACATTTTTGAAATATTACTGTAATGGTCCCAGTTGTTCCATGACATTTTTAGTGATCACAGTTTTGCGTAAGTGGAGTTACATCTCAAAAGTATGAGTGGTTTGTCTGTGTGTAAATCCTGCCAACAGTTTATCTTTTCTAATCTCACTTTTGCCATTAACTTATGTTGCAGATCTGCATTCATAATTTAAGTTTGATTACTGGTGTCACTTGAATTTGAGCTCTGCCACTGAATTCAATGGAGATAACTTAGGCCTTTATCCATTTAATCTCTTGTTTCTGTATTACCAAGACAAGATGATAAATTATTGTGCTGGATGCTGAAAGAGTGGTCAGGTCAGAACAGATATTATACAGCTGAATCTTGAGATGCGTAGGCGTTTTGTATTAAACTGTCACTGGTGAACACAAGTGGCACTGGGAGTCGGGGACAGAAGCCGAGCCCTGCCCCTCCAAACCGAGAGTCCAGCTTCAAACATGGGCTGCAGCAGGGGCATCTCCAACCTGCTCTTCTCCTAGCCTTGTCACTCTGGCCTGCACATCCCAGGGGATGTGATCTCCAAGTTACCCTCTTGCTTGGTACCTTACCACTGGTGCGCTGGAGATGTGCATTTACTCCCTTGGGATAACTCAGAAGTAAATTTCAGTTCTCTCTCTTCCTGAGAGTGGGTATTCTAGCAACTAAGCAGTTATCCACTCTATGCTACCTTAGGGTTAGATATGGTTAATTGTCATCCTGGCCACAAAACATTTCAGTCTTCTCTGGGGACTTCTAGCTGAGTTCAAGTACCAATCCAGCTCACCCATTAAATAAGAGGAACTGGGGAGAGATAAGCATCCATTTTCCACTTCTGAGCATACATGGGAGACTAAAGGTAAATACCTCAGAAATTTTTAAGCTAAAAGGGCATCACCTAATGAATTTATGTAGTTTACATGGGACAGCCTTGAAAATTAGGACAGACTACTTTTCTCTGAGATTGTGGCAAGACCTGAACATCCATTTCACATTTTAGAAGGAACTTGTTCTGAGGAAATATGTCTGAGAATTGGTAGAAAAAATTAACAATATTACATTTTTCTTCCAAGATTTACAAATGTATGTTACTAGTGATATTATGATATCTTAATATTCTTACTTCAGATTTCTGCTAGGATTTACATCTTTGTACAACTATGGATTTAGTTCACTGTCTGTATCACTTGCTTCCTCACAAAAGAGCAGATAATAACAGGTAGTGGGACAGGAATTCTCATCTGATTCTCCTCAGCCTTTAAGAGTTTCTATACTACCTATATTAATTAGTGATAACTTGTTTCAAATTAAGATCTTAGAAACCTGGAAACTTCAAAAACTCTTATACTGAGATGCATGCTAGAATATCAGCAAATGCAAATGCAAAAAAAAAAAAACCAAACCAAAATTACAACAAACTAAAAAAACCCCAAACAAACAAAACCCTCACAAAACTCTACACTCCCACCACCACCCCTTCCCCCCCCCCCAAAAAAAAAGTTCTTTTTTCAATACTGTTCTACATATAATATTCCCAGATCACTGGAATGAGAGTTTAATGCAAATTTCTCAGACAGGTAAACAAACCTGGGAAAACACCACCCTCTGGGAAAGATGCCCTGATGCATAAAGCCAGATAAACACAGAAAATTTTTTAATGAGATAGGCGGGACACAGGACCCCAGCCTGAAGCGGAATGGAGAGGACAGGTAAAGAGCAAAGAGCAGTTTAATGAATTTGTGTTTACAGTTACTGACACACAGTAAACTGAAGATTTGTGCAATTGGCTCTCTCATGCCTGGTTTTCCTGTGTTTCTTTGTCCTAAAATTAGAGATACTCTCCAGCATGAAAGCTGTATGGTGGCCAATCCACTATGTCAAGGTCTCTGGGAGAGGAGTAATTCTACTCAACTTGGTCAGAAATACTAGGTGATAAACACAAACAGTGAAAATCTGGTCTGAACAAAAATAGCCATTTTATTGTGCAAGCAAAGGAGTGGAGAGGACTGGCAGGAGCCACAATTTAACCAGCTGCAGTAAGAACTGGTAGAAGCTGATGATCTCTGATACAAGTCCACTCTTTCTGTTTGCCCTTCTGTAATTCATACAGCTTTTGAATAGCTGCTAGCTTATGTAATATATAAAATTCATGGTGTGGCCTGTCTGAAGGAATAATATTTGAAAAATTCTATTTTGAATTCCTCACTACTTTTGCCAAATGAGAGTTACTGTCTTAGCTGAGCATTCCTCAGTGTCTTCTAAATCACCATGCCTTTGTATAATTTGTATTATTAAGTACTTTGTAAACAGGTTTATGTTTAATAAAATGCTACAAAGAAGGAGTTTTGATGGATTAGGTTTCTCTTCTAGGATCATAAAGTATTTTCCTACCTAGTTTGGAACACATTTTGTTTCCCATGATGCTTTAAGTTGAAGCATTGCTGTCTCTGTAGTGTTCTGAAGTTATAAGGTAGTGGCTGCATTCATTATACAGTAATATAAGCTGCTGCCATCCAATTCACATGGCCTTTACAACTTCACTTAATTCTGTCTCTTATGTGAAAGACCTAAGTAAAGTCCATTGAATTTATAACCACGGATCAGCATAGTATAGTGTTATTAAATCTTTATCATGAGAATATAAATTAAGTTACAATGACTATTGTCTTCAGCCACTCTTTTTTTTTTTTTTTTTTTTTTTTTTTTTTTTAAATAGGACAGGAATGACTTTGCAATATTTTCCAAAATCCTTACAAAGTTTCTTCTGTGAACTCAAAGGATCATCTCCTTCAACATCACTTGTGAAGTCCTTATAGCAGTACCTTGGTTAAGAGATGCCAACTAACCTTACTGACTTCAGCTGATTCAGATGTTGCTGTGTGCCGTGCTTTACTGGTTGGGACATGAGATTCCAGAGTTCAAAAATAAGCCTTGCATAACAGCAGTGGTCTCATGCAGTGCTAGGAAAAGTTCAGTCCAGTGTGGATACAGCTTGGATACAAGGCTGTGTTGAGATTTTTCTCCACAGCTGTCAACATGAAAGACAGTAGCCTGTCCCAAGGAGTAAGAAGGTATCACTCAAAGGATAGGCAAGGAAGTTTCATTTAGCAAGATCTGTCTTTGTTATTTAGCCTTGGCTAGGTAGGTAGTAGAACAGAGGTTTTTTAGTATAAGCTGTTCAAGTCTGATTCTTGTAGTATAAAGCTAACATTGAAATTCTGTGGTCTTCTCACCTATGCAGACTTGATGAGAATCCCCATCCATGTGAGGTGACCTTTTCCCAGATCTGGTAAATTTGTTAGCAGGACTGAAGCACTAATTCCAGTACACTTCTTATTTAAATGTCACTCTTTGGTTAATAAGAGCAGTGTACAGAGTATGCTCAGGTGCTCAGTGGAGAGTCAGCTCAGCAACCAATGGCAAAGCTCCCAGATAAGAAAAAGAGCGATGCTAATTTTTTGTGGGAAAGCATCATGCTGCTTGAGACACACTGTAGTTCTGCCCACACTCAGTAATAAGAAAACAATGTAGTAAAATATTATGGTAATAGGTTCCCAGAACTAGCAATGAAGTATAAACACCTGTATTCCCATTCCCTGCCTTTAAATCAATTGTCAAAAAGCCAATCCCTTCCTAATGAGTTAATATTTGCACCCACAGCAATCAATGAGAATTTTGTCTCTGACTTGTAAAGGGCTCCAGGAAGAGCCTTCTCTATTCAGTATTATTTAAAATATTGTGGACATATGTGCAATAAAAATGCCAAATGGAGAATAAGGCATTGGAATCACTAGAAATATTCCAGCTGCCTTCAGTGGAAAGAAATTTATCTCATTGTGGCCTGGAAAAGAAGTTCAAGAAAAATGTTCATACTTCAGGTATTTCTTGTTTTCTCAAAGTTTTATTTTATTGTTAGAAGGAAGTAGTTTTTTATGGGATTCCTACAGAAGCTCAGATATTTAGCTTGATATAATTAGTCACAGAATATTAGAACAACTAATACTGGGTCAGAGTGAAGCACCTTGTTTCTCCTCGAGGAAAGCAGTTCATGCCTTGGAAAAGGCATCGTGCATGATACTTCACATGGCTTTTTTTTCCAGCCTTCTGCAGCCCATAGATTTCCTGAAATCACAGCTGTATCTTTGTAATTTAGGGCCATGAATGCATTATTTTACTCTATACTTTTTATTTTACTTTTTAACCAGTTCATATTTTGGCTTCTCTAGTAAGTATTCTTTACAGTGAATTCTATGACTTAAGAAGTTATACACAATGCACAAGTCTTTCTTTTTCCTTGCACACTAGTGCTTGATAACTTCATTTTTTGTCCCTTAGTTTTGTCTTCATCTTCACTGACTTACAATTTTTACCGGTGACTTCCAGCATAATCCATTAAGTCTTCTGCAAATTTACAGGTTCTAGTCAACTTAACTTGTGCTGATATGGAAGGAAATCAATATTCTTGATTATAATTGTTGCCTTTGTACCTGCTCTTGTGCTACTACATTCTTTTGACATGAATAAGTAAATAATAATCAAAATGGCATCCTGTCAAATTTATAATAATCACATTATTATTATCATTATTATTATTATTATTATTAATAATAATAATATTAATTTAAAATTTATTCTAAGATTTTCACTATTCACTTTTGTAACCAGTACTGAGCATTGAGCAGATTTTTACAAACTTATTTACTAACTCCAAGATCACTTTCTATAATAGTCATATTAGTTTTCAGCCCAGTATATAGATCTCATGAGAACTGGTTTTGTTTGTGATCCTGCATTTATAAGCATTACATTTTCCCTGAAAGTTCATTATTCAGCCAGCAAATATTATGAATATTCATTTTTAAAACCTTGAATTGACAGGAACTGTAAAATTATCTTCCTTTTCTAAATGATTTATTATTATACTGAACAATGCAAGCCTCAGAACAGATCCTGGGCATCTCCTTTTCTTGTAAAATCAGCTGTTTGTTTCTACTCTTTTCTTGTATACTTGGATGAGATCTGAAATTTAATGGGATCTTTCATGCTATGATTCCGGCTTTTTTCCTTGGAAATCAATGCTGTAAAGCAGTTTTAAAATCTAGACTCTACTACATAACCTGTATTTCCCATGTCTTCCTGCTCTTGAGAACCTTTCCAATCCTCTGGTAATTTGTGAGGTACAACTTTCTTCTGCAATACTACTGTCCATTCTTCCTTACTATAAAATATTTATCACTTTTTGATTGATGAATGGATATTTTATGAAGGCTTTTACAAGTTTTCCTAATATGAATGTAAGATTTTACAGTCTGCAGCTCCTTAATCCTTTTTGGAGGTTTTTTTAAAATTCCTGTCAAAATTACTACTTCTAATTACTCCATTGTTGAGATAATTACAAATATTAGCTCTTCTCATTTGATAAAGAAATTCCAACTCCCTTTCCAAAAACATGGACCTGTCATTAGTTGTGCTGTGCATTTAAAAAAAGGATTCAAATTTCTAGATCTCCTCTGTGTAGTAAAAACAACCACAAAATTCTGCTTTGCTTTAAACAGTTCCCTTGTCCCACTGAACTGAGCAGCTTTTCCTTCGCGGAAGAAAGCAGGTATTAGTAATGCAGTTAGTCATTGCAGTCACATCCCTGCAATCTGCCGACTGAGGCAAGCTGAGAAACCAGCTGAATCAATGACTTCACCTCTGTTTACTTTAGTGGACAGGAATTAAGGACTTACTTAATTGTACTGGGAGTTGGGTACCTGCATACTCACAGAATGTGCTGAGAAGGATTGAAGTTCTGCCTTCAGGCAGGAAAGGGTTTTATTTGCTACATTTATTGCCACTGATTTCTGTTTTACCTCGGAGTAAGACCTGGAGAGGTTTGGTTCACTGATTCTCAGGAAAAGCAAACCAATTTCAGGATCACAATGTCAGGATTACTCTTTGAATTTATAGGACCTGAAGCCTTGGGCATCTCTGTCCAAAATTCTATATATGTCTACAGCTTGGGGTTTTATTGGTGGCTGTGTTTTTATGTTGTTTAATGTGCTACCTGTCCACATTGTTGTGATTTTAGAAAGCACTAGTCCCTGTGGCAGAAATAATCTTCTGCCTTATTGAAGTGTGTATGTTCCCATCAGCTTCTTAGGAAAATTTAACTTCATAACTTAGATTTCTCTGGCCAAGACAGCTCTGAAAATCTAGCAGTGTAGAACACTGCCATCAGAAAAACAGGGTTTGGAACTGAAAAAGTTTCTGCTGGGCTGATGGAAACTTGGCACATTGTATGATAACTTAATGAATGCTGCTGGAAAATAGACCCTAAAACTCCTGGCAGCAGAAAGTAAGCCAGAGCTGGAGGTTTAGTAAACAAGCTGCTCATGCACAACCCTCAAAGGGTGGGACTGCTCTTGGTCACTGCAACTTCAAGTGCTGGCTGTTAAGGGGCAAAGGACTAAGGCAGAGAGGAGCTGCACCAGCAAGGTCTCCCAGATCTCTCCCCACTCCCTCCCTCTCTTAAACCACATGCCAGAAAATAGCTGACATACAGGCGCTGTCCTCTAAGGTGGTGAGACCATGCTTTAGGCTATTTTATTCAGGTATCTGAGTGACTGCTGTATTTGCAAAGTCTAAAATACACAGCCTCAAAGGGCCTTCTTGGCTGTCACTTAACACTGCAGAGGTTGATTATTATAAGAACTGAAGTTTTTATCAGTTAAATTTCTTCCACGTCTAAGTTTGCAACTGCTCATACACTGGAGTTGCCAAAAGAACATCATGTGACTGCCTTTAGCTTAGGTTTCAAACATATTTGAGGTATATAAATCAGACATTATTCTGCCTGGCTGGCTGGCAGGGCCTAAACCAGCCAGGAGACTCAGATCAAATCTTAATTTCTGCTCTTCATTTAAAGTGAGACCAGATGACATAATACCCCTTTTACTTTTGTGGTTACAGCATTACAGCATTATCCTGTACTTAATTTCCTTCTCTGCCTGAGTGCTTATCTCAGCAAGTGGATGATGAGGTGCTCATTCTGAGGGAGAGCTGTGTCAAACTGCTGTCTGGGGTGTGTTTTGAGACAGCAGGAAGAGGCTTATGTTCAAATTAAACAGGAAATATTCACTGGGGAGGCGGTGAGAGCCTGGATTCTTCATCTTTCCTATCTTGGATAAGCAGGTTCTAGATGACACAAATTTCACTAGATGATGGTAAGGGTTTTTGTATCCTTTAGATTTCACTGCAGAGGGAAGGACAAATTACTGTGCTCTGAAGTGCTCAGTAATCTGAAAACTGGACATCCAAAACATGCAGTTGCCCATTACTCCATGCAGGAAAAGTATTAAAACTCTGTCTCCCAGTATGAGGTGAGCGATTTAATTACACTGTAGGGTAGCAGAGGGGTAATTACACTTCTCCTCCTGTGTCTTGTGAGAAAGGGGTTGTTTAGGGACCTGCAATCAAGGACAGATGATTTCTGCTGGGTCCAGGGTTGCCAGATCTTTCTCACAGCAGCTGCTCATCCCTACCTTCTTCAGGCTGTCAGCACAAACACACAAATTTGCTTCAGGCACAACAAAAGAGATCAGCTCTAACAGTGCAGATTGTTGGCATCAACTTGGTTGAATTTCCTTAGGGTGAGGTAGGGAGTTGCCCCACAGACTGAGTCAGTCATGGGTGGCCTGGGGCAGGAATCTCCAGCTAGGGAAAAGAGAAAACATCTGCTCCTGCCCTAATTTCAGGAGGGAGTTCAAAGTTAAAAATACCTTAAGTGAGGAGTTTTTCCATTTATTTCAGAACTCCATGCTGAAATGGGTTTAAAGGCTCTGGATGCACTTAAATCTCTCTTTGGAACAGTCCACTACCTAATCATGCTTTTCTTCAAGTAAGCTCTATTTATCTCTCACTTGGAGTCCGGTTCTGGTCTCCTTGAAACTATTCCCAAAATGCCCCTCAGTGTGGCAGGAGAAAGATTTAGAAGCTTCAGCAAATTCTGCCAGGGCCAGGAGAGCCTGGGGAAGGGAGAATGAAGGAATTGGGATGTGTTGGTGTGTATCAGGTGTGCGTCAGCCAGACTTGATCCATTGTCACAACTACTCGTGCAGTTGCTCCTTAACCAGTTCAGCCACATGGACATCAGTTTCAACAGATTAAGTGCCAAAAACCTTGGATATTTTTGACCAAGCAGGTTAGAAATAAAGTACATTAGCACTTTATCTTGGTGGATCTGATGGCTCTAATGGAATGAGAAAATGGAGCTTGGGATGAAATGAACTATAGATGTCTATAAAATTATACCCAGTCCTAACTTTACATAGAAGGGAAAGTGAAATGTCAGCTCTGTGTGCCAACAAGGTCACTGAATCTCACTAGGACTAAGAAATTTCAGAAAAAGGCATCATCCTGGAGCAAATTCTAAGGGTGTATTTTTTGATTTGCAATTTCCAGGTTACAGACCTTTTGGTAAAAAACTTTTAGTATATTTACCAGGGGGTGACCTGATATATATGGCTTTTTAGAAATAAAGCAACTTTTCCAGATTCCTAGTCATTTCATCTTTCATATATTTTTCTCTACTTTGTGCTGAGAAGGAAAAAATTTGCTAATATAAATTGTATAAAAGTCAGAGGGAGAGAGAAAAGTAAAATTATTCACCAAATTTTATTATAGATGCCAAGAATAGGAGTTTTTTATGTGGTCTTATAGAATCACAAGCTGTGATTTTCCCAGATAGTAAAATTAGCATCTATATTGCTAGGACAAAACTCCGGATTATCTCTGTTAAGAAGACAAAAGGAAAGGTAAATAGGAGCTTTAAATATGGGTATGCTTATTTCCTTTCAGACTTGAGTCATCAAAAGAAAGGTAAATTTAATTTCATTTGGGAGGTTAGAGCAATTACTGTGTGGCAGAAGAGTGTGCTAACACATGCTTTAGACTTCGGCTTCATTTGACTGGAAAGTGACTACACAATGATGTGAACAGAGTTTTAAGTCACTTAATGTCTTTTGTGTACTGAAAAAGCAGAAGTGGCAAAAAGACGTCCCTCTTCATGTCAGCAGCACAAATGAAAATGTATTTATGACATCAATGGGGTTAATTTCTTAAAAGATTTAAACAAGACAGTGCTGGTAGGGTTCAGATAGCATTAATCCCCCAATTAAAGAAATAATCTTACTGGTAAACCCATGACATTTTCTTTAACTTGATATTTTTTAAACATTATTTGGACGAAGTTTGTTTAAATTGAGTGCAAGTTTTACAGTATTATACATCAAATATATTGTAGCTTAAAATACATATTACTTATGAATATCACAGTGAGGTTTAATTTGGGTTTCAATTTGCATGTGTGTGAGAAACAATTGAAATATCTTGTATTTTCAACTATATGGTTAATACTCCCTCCACTAAGGATAAAGCATGCTACATTATAATTTAAAGCTATCTTTATTCTAATTGTTTACAGTATTCTTTTCATAGAGGTAAATTTGTATTCCAGTAATCATCATCATCATTATATCGTAAGCCTCTGACATGCAATATTGCTAATCTGCTGTATCCCTTAGTTTGCCACAGTTCATTGGCACTATTATTGATATTGATGGCTTTATTTTTTCCAGACATTAAGTGATCAATTCATCAAGAGAACAACAAAGACTGGAATAGAAAGATAAAACATCCAGGTCAGTAACTCACTGAGTGTCTCACACCTAGAAGTGGTGGAACACACAAAAGCCATGAGCTGATTTGATACATGGACATGCCAGCATGAGTAACAGCAGGAGTGTCAGCATGTATAAGGGCGCAGGTGCTTGCTGTGAACCCAAACTCTCATCTTACTATATATTTCAGTCTTAAAAGGCCTGCTGGCAAAGATCTGAGGCATTAAAAAAAAAAAAAAAAAAAAGAGAAAGATCAGTTAATCAATAATAAATTGTTTCCAAATTAATTTTTATGTAATACATTAATAAATGTACAGATGATTTTCAAACCAGCATGCAGGGACTAAGAAGTATTCCACCATCTAAAGATGCAGACAAGTACTAGGAGAGATTTACAGAACTAACTTGGGCCCAGGCTTCCCAGCATTTTGACATCAGACGATGGTCTTGAAATTAATTCTGGCCCTTTTAAAAACTAGGAGCCTATCAAGATTGTGTGAGGTGTCCAAGCTCATGATATGGTCAATGGACAGTATTAGCTAGACCACAGAAATCTCTCTTTCCATTGGCTGTAAAATGCCCCATGTGCATTTTTAGTATCTGCTTATTTGAGCAAACTGATGGGAAAAGGGTTTAGCACTGAAAATCCCGTTATGTATGCTCACCCCATACTTTTCAATTACTAAATCCAAGCGTAAGTCCACCTCTAAGTAAGTGCTACCGGTTTTGTAACTGAAAAGTTTGTGACAAAAAATGCTGTTCTTTTAATAAGACCACCAAGAATGTGAATGAAGTTGGAATTATTTTAAAATATTATAATATTTCTGTGCACAAGAAAACAACCACATTTTACCTTATTTTACATAACTGGCAATCAGATGAAACAATCCTGAAATGAAGGAATAATATTTTATTGATGTTTGAGATAAAAAGATGAGTACCTGGCATGGTATTTTTATCCTGATTATTAGTAATCTGCCTTGGTAGTACCCTGGACTAGCCAGTAGGCAAGTCACTTCACAGAAGCATAAAATTCAACCCCTAATTTAATTTCTAGACTATATTTTATGTATTTGCTGTTTTATATCTTTAAACATGAAAAAAAAAAACCCAAAATCTAAATTTATCAGTATTCCCCATTATCAGCTAAGGTAAAAGTTTGAACATCTCAATGAGAACATTCATGAAACTTAGGCTCCAGCTCACTTTCTACTTTTCCAGTTTTTTCTTTTGTGGTTTTTGATCATTTTCTATTACTGTGACGTCAATTGGATTTCTTAAAAATGTAAATGCAGACCACAAGATAAGACAGGAGATATGTCCTTTTTTAGCATTTTGCCACATTGGCAATGCCTTTCTCAATGTATGTCCAGTTTATTGCATGTCATGATTTCTTCAATGTGCTTTTTCTTTCCCAAATCCTCTGTGTTAAAGAACATAAGCAACGTCTGAGATGGGTTTCATTCCTTTTCAGGTCATGCCAACATAGCATTAGCCAGGCCAAGGATGGTGAATTGCAATGATTCTCTAATAGATTTTCCCCACTAGTAAGTCGTCACTTAGGAATTTGGCTGCTTTTATTGTTTTTTATCTTTTCAGAAGAAATTAGAGTTACTGAAAACATGTATCTTCCCAAAGGATATATTCTGCCCTTGAATGAATGTGAATGTGTGTAACTGTCAGTAGATTTTTTCTTTCTGCAAGAAACTTTAAATTTTGCCTAATCATTTTAACAAAAGCAGAAGGTCTTGTTTTGTTTTCTGTAGCATTATCAGGCCCATGAAAAAAAAAAAAAACCAAACAAAACAGCAAAATTCAAAAAAACCAAGAAACCCAAACCCAAGGAAGCCAAACCCAACTCTGAAGATTATTTATTTCATTTGAACCTAAAAACATGACTTTTTCTAGCTGTCTGCCTGACTTGAGACCCTTTAGCTTGGATCACTTCAGAAAGCCTAATTCTCCTTGGAGAAAAAAAGGTAGGGTAGTAGGTTCCGCCTACTAAATTGATTGCTTTGGGAAAAAATGGAAGCAACCAAATTCCTAAGTAAATATGTATGAGTTAAGGGGATAAAAAAAAAAAAAAATAAATAAATAAAGGAGAATTTACTATTCTTACTAATCTGATTCCAGATTTCAGATGGCTCACAAAGTCTTTTTGATGTATTGAAGTAAATAGTGGTGGGGCAGTAGTTCAAGAGCAGAATGTGATAACTTGTAGCCATGAATATCACTTGTATTTTTAGTTATGTATCTGTAATTCTACTGCTTGCTACTTGGTACTTTAATCTCTATTTTTATTTTCTTTTTTTTCTAACACACTCACCCTGTTTGGTTTTTTTTTGTGATGTTAGCTTCCTTGCTCTAACTACAATTTGTCTGACTACACTCGTATCTTTTTTACCTTCTTTGCCTTCTCTGTGTTTATAATTAGGGAGCTCATTGAAAAGCCTGTCCATGCTTATAAAAGTCATGGACTAAATTCAGCTTTTGGACTTCTAGGCCAGCACCTCACAGGGACAACACTGGTTATGGCTGGACCACATGTGCTTTTCCAGTTTACTGTTCCCAATGCTCACCACATCCTCTGTCAAAATGATCCATGTTGTCTAAATGTCCCTTTATAACCTCTTGGAACTAACCTAGCTCTTTCTGATTGGAGTGGGGTGAAAATCAGGCATAGGTTTGAGAAATACTCCATTTCTGCATTTGGAGAAAAAGATAGGTTATATTTATTTTCCAAATTATTATTTCTCTCTTTTTTAAAATTATCATCTGTGTCTAGACACATTATAAAATAGGTTCTATTATAGCCTTTTGTCTGTTAGCTAAGAGTCTTTCAGATAATATGGATCTTTTAGATCGTTTAAAGTCATACTTACAATCTGCTTGTGCTGCTTTGTAATAATTCAGAGGAACCATGAACATTTTCAGAAATTACAATAAAGTTACTGTTTCTAATGATAGTTTTGAAAAAAAGAGTGAAGAGACATCTTATTCTAAGTATATTTTCTTAATTCTGAAATAAGCAGTTAGACATCTGACATTGTAAATAATACACTCATTATTGGATAATTCTCAACAAGCAATCAAAAGAATGTTTAGAGGATCATTTAATATGATCTTGTCAAAATAACCACTTGTTTTATTTAGATTGTAAATTTGATCAAAATCAGTGTTACACTATACTAGACTTCTGTAATACATTGCTTGATATCACATAGTTTTGTGTTTCAGTCAAAAATTTAAATGACAAAAGACAAATACAAGGTGTAAAGAAGGGACTAAAATATTATGTGCAATATGAATTTGTTCTTTGTCAGTCACTCCTGAGGCAAGGTCGCTCAAGACTCACAATTTGTTCTTAGGCGAGTAATTTCTTACTGCGTGCTTACCTGGGTCTGTATTCAGCTGTGTGCACTGTGAGTTCAGGCAAAATGTTATGGTACAATCCAGTGGAAACACGCTAAAGCTAAGAAAAATCATTAGACACAATAGCTAGGAATGAGGACAATTAGTCACTAGAACCAGTTCCCTGAGTGCTCTGTGGACATCTCTTTGACCAGTGTTTTAAAATCAAGACTTGCTATATTTCTGAAATAAGTGTAGTAGTTCAGCTAAATCATGTCTTTTGAATCATTAGTCCAAAGTCCAAAGAGGAGAAACAAAGACACACCCTTTTACTCTTCTGATCAGTTTATCCACCAGTGGTATTAGACTGGATTCTGTGCTTGTGTCAGTTTCCCAGTTTGTTTGGAACATCTACTGTTTCAAAATAACACTTTCTGTACCTTTTTATTTTCCCTAAAGTACTCTTTATTTTCTTTAATTTTTAAACATTTAGCCACTTCCAAGAGAAGGCATTGGAAAAGTAATATTTTCTACAGTATAAATGTTTCTGGAATTATTACTTATCATAGATACTGAAAAAAATGAGTACAGAAAATACATTGATGATGAAGACTGAGTGTTGGGTTCAATTTTGCTTTGTACTGAGTATTGCAAATACTACTTTGTAAGGTAGCTTTTTACCCCCAGTTGGCACCTGGAAGCAAAAGAAATTTTGTAGCACTTTGCTACTTTTTATAGTAGAGGATGCCTGCTGATACTTGATTTAAAAAGAAAATATTGCTGAAATTAATGGCAAAATTTCTAAGACCAAAAAAGACATGGAACAAAGGCTGCCACAAAATCATTTATCTTTAAACATATCCTCTGAACCACTGAACAGAATAATGAACAATATATGAGTAGATGTTTGCATTCACATTGAATTTACATCTGCTTAGATGTGAAAATGACATTGCTCAGGTAAGTTCGTTGATTTCCTGCCAAAACATTTTTAATATAATAATATAAAAAAAGAATATTGTCTTCATTTATGAAATGTACAAACTTTTGCTGATGGATTACACAATTTGAAAGCAAGAATTTTTTTTCTTTAGAAAATTAAAACCTAGGAACTATTTCAAGCAATCAGACACAAACCATAATAACAGACCATTAAACTCATTCTGCTAAGGTTTAAAAAATATCAAGATGCAGATATTCAAGTATGTCTATTAATTTTGGCCCCCTGTGAATATGCATTATTAAATAGTTTTAAATGTTCTTACAGTCTACCGTACCGTGCATACAAATTTGTGTTTTCTAGAAGTAATTTAGAATTCGTAAAATAAAGCTTTGAAAAGCTGTTTACTGAGTAATGCCACATTAGTTTTAAAACTGGGTATCTGAGCTATGCCATTAGAATATAAACATGTTGTTAAGCACTATGGATATATAATTTTGTGCTATAATGTATAATTATGAACTGATCAGTTTTAAGAAATTGTGGCCAGGATTGGCACCTGAGCAATTTGAAAGTTCTCCATCATACACAGTGTTTTGTTGCAAATGTGCCCTAGAAGGGAAGGTGTTAACATGCTACTGTCTCACCCCAGCTCATGTACTGTGCAAACAGTGGTGTGCAATGGACAGCTTGGGGACAAAACTGTGGTTTCTCCTCATGCAATATAGCAGCTATTCACAATCCAGTGTTAAAATTTGCATTGCTTAGGGTTACTTGTCTTGTCCTGAACACATCCAGACAGCTCTTAATTTATCATAAACATTTCTATACAGTAATCTTATCATCATTCCTGTTACCTGTCTTCAGCTTGCATGTAAACCCATCTTAAAAATAGGTGCAATCAGTGGCAATATAAATATCAAGGCATTTATCAACATTTGCTGAAAATTAGCACCCACACTAGCTCTGAAAATATAGTAAGTGAAGATATTTTTAGACCTACCTGAGAATCAAAGTATTGTCCTGCTCCACTAGCTCACATAAAATTAGAGAAGGCTGATATCTGTCCGGCATTGGCTGAAGCACCAGGTTTAGACAGTGCAGTAGCTTCAAGAGAGCAGATCAGTGCTGATCTACCTGTGGTTGTGGCATCAGGAGGCATCTGTGCACATGGATGACTGTCACCTAGGGATGGGCTGGGCTCTGAATGAATGGAATCCCACCTGAATACACAGGGCACATATGCGCTCTCTGCTTTCTTCTGCAACATTTGATGCCCATTATTGTTCAGCATGAAAGAAGAGGTTTCTTAATATATGCATAAGGCATTAGTGTAAATGATTGTCAGTATATTTAGTTAATGCATTGCTTAATTTTTGACCAGGAAAAGAAGCGGCATCAGCACCTATGGTTCATTGACCAAAGACTGAGAAGAACTGTACTTATCCCTCAGGAGGACATATTGCATTTTTTCTTGATTGCAGGAAAAGCAATTTTCCTGAAAGTAATTTAATACCATGCAATTGTTCCTACTCACTGCTCACTCTTTATCTGTTCTGCTGTTAATTAGAAGATCACATTTTTTAAAAGATATCATATCACTTGCAGTTACAGTTATGAACTTCACCCAGGGGGTGTTGTTTCCCATGCTCATCTCAAACCAGGCATGAACAGATAAGCTAACATCATTTGCTATGCTCATAAGAGCAGAAAAAAATTAATTTCTGTTGGTGTAGTAAGCTCCTCATTTAAGTGCCACAACCTTCAGTTTGGGGATCCTAAATGAAATACTTTAGGATATATACTTTATACTTTAGGATATAGTGAGTATTTGCAACGGGAGAGTTGTCATTCAGGACAGCAGCACAGCACAGAACTCTGACATTGAACTGTTCTTTTTTTTAAGATAGGCCTCACACACTGTAAGCAACCAGACTGAATGTAGAGTGTTTCCACAGTCTCTCATGATTTTCTAATTGGTAATTAATGATGGATTGTTACCTGCACATAATGAAGTTATTTTCCACAGGGTTATAGTGTGAACAGACATCTGGTAATGTGCATAAGTGAAAGAGAATCATAAAAATTAGAGTGTTAGGTTATAGGACTCTTTGAGGTAAACAAATTCCCTTTCCTACAGATAGTCATGTTTGAATTAAATTTTGAACTATCAAAAAAAAATCACTCCATTGGAAACAAGCATTTTGGGAGATGGCTCTTGTTTACACTATGTGTAAGCAATGCAAATTGTCTTTAAAGGAATGAATATTCTATTTGCATCCACTTTACATCAGCTTTCTACTGCCAGACTGGTACAAAGGGGCCTTTGGAAATCCTTGAAGAAATTTCTGAAAATCTTAAGGGAAAATACACTGTGTTCACATTGGTTTTCATAAGATAGGAAGCCAGACTTAACAGGCATTATCTTTCATAACTTCTTCCTCTAGGTAAAATATAGTAAGTACAACAGAAACAAATATCAAATCAAAATAAATTTGGAACCAAAGTGTCACTCAAGCAGTTAGTCAAGAAAATTGTTGTTAACCTCAGTGTGAAAGTGTGTTTGTTGTTTTTGTTTGGTTTTTTGTTTGTTTTTGATGTTGTTGTTTTTGTTTTAAATGGTTATCTGAAAAGAGCAGGCAACCAAATGTAGAAAGTATGCGTCATATGTCTGGGGTGATGTGGTAATAATATGTTCTAATGATCAGGGTATGTACCTGAAGGCATTTTATCTTAGTGTATGATTTCATTCTTCTATTTCTACTGGATTGAGGCATGCAATTTCTTTTAGAAGGGCTTCACTAGAAAATGAAAATGTGTTAAAGCACATTTCTCCTCCAATGAAAATGAGAATAAAAGAAGTTTACCTTCTGAAAAAACAATGTAACTACTGAATCAGTCAAATATGGTTCATAACCTAAACAAAAAAATTGAATGCTTTTTGAAACTTGTTGGATTTTTTAAAAGAAAATTGAAAGATATATTTTAAAAGCAAACATTTTTTATTTCATTTCAGATGTAATTGTTACAAAGTTCAAGTGCATTAAAGTGACATCCCCCATACCCCATTAGAATGTCTGTTGTTTCTTCCCTGAAAAATCTGTAAACCATTAGACAGCTATAGCACAATACCACAAATTCAGAATTAGGAAGCGCAGTATGGGAGAAAAGTTACTTTGAGCTGCAAGACCAAACCAAGATCTTTTCCACAGATGAAAATTTTAAAAATGCTTATCTTTTTTGAGGTATCTGTCAGGCAAAAGATAAATTCCAATTCTGGTTATTATGTTGCACTTAGCTAACAGACGCTAGAGGTTTTTTTTAATTAATTATCTACCTTTCCTTATTTTTTATTTTTATAATTTGCTATTTTAAAAAATTATTTACTATTTTTATGGGCTTTTATGCCCATCTGAGGTGACAGCATTTTATCAAAATATGAAGTGTTTATTATGTAAGCTGTGAATTGGTTATTTTACAGTCCTTGAGGACAAAATGTGTACTGTCGTCCAAGTACAGCTTACACATAAACTACAGTATGAAAATAAGTCAATACTTATCATGGTTAAAGAAATGTAGAACCTAGGATACTGTAACAATTTGCATAGATTACTGGTAGGTCTTCTGACACCTACATTTTTGAAGTATTTGCATGTTTAAAACACTTCCTCCTATTCCCATAACCTTCCATCATTTTGTTGCTGTTACTGTGCCATGCTGGAAAAAACCCAACCCCAAACAACTGGCTTCTGAATTATGGAACTTAATTTTCAACTAGAATCGTGTCAGGTCTTGCCAGATGGTGTAGAGATAACTCATTTTCTGTTTCATGTTAGGCTATACACACACACACACACACATGCACACACATATATATATATATATATATATATATATATATATGTAAAACATGTATATTCTCCACAGTTCAGTGGATTTGGAATCACCTTAAAGTACTCAGAAACATATGTGGCTAGCCTGTGAGTGCACAGTATCAAATAGAGAAGTCCAGTGAAATTGAAAGAATTTAGAAATGATCCCACCAAAGCGAAGTGTTCCAGTTCTAGCCCGGTTTAAAATAAAACAAAAGTCTCTTTGAAGATATGATTCTTAACCAGAAAAGAGTGAAATGAGATATTTAAATATAAGATTAAAATTAATGCCTCATCCTGTATACCCATACACAACTAACGTGACCTAACATGTTAGAAAATAATTAATGTGGTTTGGTAAGTAATTTTGCAAGAGCACAGATCTGGATTTTCAGATGCTCACTTTGTGCTTTGCTTGGCTCAAACAACTCTACTTTAAAGTCTTGTGCCATGATGGAATGATAATTGGGTGTTGATGAAATACATCAATCATCATCATCATTGTATTGTGATTTGAATTATATTCGTTCTAAAGTTGAATGGTAAGATGTGAAATAAACCGTATGGGTTTGGTGATTGCTCTTTAAAAGCTCCTTCATTTCCAGTCCAACTGTGAATCATTCTTTAAATCAATAGAGCTTACTGAAACTCTAGGATTACCTGAAAGAGTTTTGAAGTGTTGTCAGTAAGAAAAAAAATGTCCTATTTTCTATTACATGTATCTGTATGTGTTCCGTATCCTCCCTAATACTTCTAAACCCTTAACGTGGACGTTTTTCCACCATTCCTGCTGGGACAAGCCAGACTGATTTTGAAGTTTTGTTTAGCAAGTCATTCAGTGGAAGTGTTTTCTAATCAGTAATTTAAATGATTCATGTGGAAAGAAATTAAAATAAAGATAAAACTGCACAAAGTTTCATTGATCTTAGGTTTATTTACGCTAGTTACTTTAGATCATTGGAAGGAAATTAATACTTGCCCATGGTTGAAAACAAGTATATAATTACATAAAAGAGATTAGATAAAGCCAAAATTGCTTTATATGTGAAGCTGTTTTTATTGTTACTTCCATAATAACAAGCCATTAACTACACAAGTGGTTCCTTGATCACAAGGACAGGGCTGAGGCTTGTCAGAGTTATTCTGATGACTCAGAAAGTCCAGAGTAAACAAGAGTCTTACAAAGGCTACCAATAATGTAATCAATATTCCTTGCAGTTCTCATGATGTGGGTATATCTTCAGAAAGGAATACAGATGATGCTGTAGCATACTTAATCCTTGAAGATGCATTTCAGCTGACTGTCCCTTCTGCTTTTTCCATCCTCTGATGCTGAAACCACAAGAAAAACAGACTAGAAAATCATAAAAAATTTGTTTCCTCTGCTAAATATTTATAGGCATCAGAGAAAGAAACTAATATGAAGGGATTTTTTTCACTCCAGTGCACAGAAGCAGAACAGAATTTTCTGTTACTGCTTTTTCACATCCAGCATGTTAAATCTTCTGAGGGTCTTAGTGCTAAATAGCCAGTGATCAGAGTTTCTGACATTAGGGTGGGATTTCATAGTTCAGTAAGGTCATATATCTATATCTGTATCTATCTATATCTATCTATCTATCTATCTATCTATCTATCTATCTATCTATCTATCTATCTATCTATCTATCTATATCTATATCTATATCTATATCTAATCTATATCTATATCTATATCTATCTATATCTATATCTATATCTATATCTATATCTATATCTATATCTATATCTATATCTATATCTATATCTATATCTATATCTATATCTATATCTATATCTATATCTATATCTATATCTATATCTATATCTAATCTACATGTACATCTGTACCTGTCTATGATGATTTCAAATACATGTTTGTGTGTGTCCGAAGGCACAAGAAGGTTCAGAGCTGAAGAAAGTTTCATGGGAAGTTAAGTGGGAAGAGGAGGGATTATCACCTTAAGCTTTTGTTCTTTGGTGTTTCTACACCATAGAAACTAGGCTGGTGTGTGAGAGTGAGTCAGAAAGTTTATGACTAGGGAGCTTGGTTGATCAAGACCAAATGCGAGAGAGCTCAGTAATGTAGCAAATGAGCTGGAGAAGTGTGTTGCAACTGATAGAACCCAAATACATTTGAAGATGTTGAGGGAGAAGTGAACAGTAAGAGGTATACAAGGGGAGTCCGGCTTTTTACTCTTTGCTGCAAAATATGTGGGATCTTCACTTTCCCTTTTTCTTCCCCTTGTCATCCATCTTCTCTTGTTCTCAGTAAAACACTTTAACTTCCTCCTCTTTGATTACAGTGTCCTTGTTTTCCACTCTGAAAGTATGATCAACATGCCTGGGAATGTGTGGTGCAGACTGCTGGCTGCAGATCTTCATTTATTTTGGCTACAGAAACTACTGTTAATTGTTATATTCCTCTGCCCCTTTCCTCATGAACACAAACTGCTTTGAAAATTATGAAATTAATTAATGATGCCACAAGATTTCTGCCTAATTTTGATTATTAAGGGTTTAGACTAATTTCAGCTTAGGCCAGATGCTGGAGTTGTATGTCTGGGTCGGGTAAGTCAGAGCTTTTAGCTTTCAGCTTTTAGAAAGCAAGAATTACCTGCTTTGGGGAGAAAAAAATACACCCCAAACAACAACAAACAAACAAACAAAAACCTTACAAAAAACCTAAGCAACAAGCCATCAAAAGAGGCCCCACATCCCACATTGTAAATGTTGCAAATTTTCGCTTCCCTGGACAAATAAATAAAAATGATGCTCAGCTTCTGCTTTCTTTGTTACTTCAATTTTCTCCAACAGTCTCTGTCCTTTGCTGCATGCATGAGGCTGTGCACTGTGTTCTCAGTCCTGTAGAAATTCATCAGATGCTGAATGTGCAGCAAAGTTCTGAATACTGCCAACAGGAAGTGCCTAAGATCCTCAGAATGATTTATGCTAACAGGCAGCTCTCAGTTGCTTCAGACCAGCTCTTCAGAAAAGCTCATTTCTTGCATAACTTTAATGAAAAACAAGATTTTGAACAGTGATGAGAAACAACAGACTCTGATTGACCAGACTTTCAAAGATACCAGCCAAGATCTAAACTTTTCATATGATGGCCACTTAATCTGAATCTAAGCAGAGGCTGAGCTTGACTTAAGACTCTAGGTATATGAGTATCTGCCTCTAAGTTTCTGAGTATATCTAAGAAAGAGGATATGACTCTAAGTTTCTTAAATTTGTCAATCTCCAAGTTTTCTCTGGCTAGATAAGGAATTTTTTTCATTAAGACTAAGTTCTGGCTTTGAATACTAGGCTTTCTTCCATGTATTGGCATGAACTTGAAGTTTTAACTTGAAAATATTTTATTAGCTATTCTCTAGAGGCATAAGTGTACAGTTTCTATGCCTAGGCATGCTAAACCCCAGCAATTCTGGTTTTATTTATCTTGACTGGGTTTTACTGTATTCCTTTAGGTCATATTATCCTGCCTGTATATTGCATGTAGTTTGTTTTTTCAAGTGATATATTAAACTGGGCTAGCAGAGACATGCTGTTATTTCCTTCATATGAAAGAAGAGTGTAGGGAGACCCAACCAAACTAACCCACTGTGGTTTGTTGCAGTGACATTACAGGTCAAGGTAATGACCTCTAGAAGAGTTGGTTCTGTTTTAACCAGTAATCATTATACCATTATTTTACATACTTTCAATGCTATAAATAGTAAGAGATTAGTCACCTTATATTATTCCAAAGCATAATTTAAAAAGGATTTGAGGATAGAAATTCAGTCAAAAAACATGTTTCTAAAAATTCTATTCAGGTTTTTAATGAGTTCTGCTCTTTTTGCAAAGTCTGAGCAAATGATGTCTGTATTTTTCAAAAAAAAAAAATAAACCAGATTAAGATATCCAAAAATTTTTGCCATGTCCTCTTAAGCAATCTTCATTATCTCAAAAAAATAAAAAAATAAGCTTATAGTGAAAAGCTGAGACTTAAAATGCAAGAGGATGGGGACAAGGGAAAGAAGACTTTGTTTAAGAAACATTTGGTTCTGTGTATTCAAGCCTGCATTAAGTGCTTGGCCTGTCTACCTATCTGTAAAAACAGTCAAAATGCCCCAAGGTATTAAACCAAATGCGTCAGCAAATACTAGGAGTCAGGTGTTTAGTGCTCTGGGTGTGTGGATGCTTGAGATTTTGCCAGGCACCAATGAACACTTTCATCAGTGCATGGTTCATAATGTGATAAAATATGCTGAAAAAGAACAATGGTGGAAACAACAAAATAAATGGACTCTCAGCTTCAGTCTGATGTAATTCTCATTAGCAGCAAAGTGATCTCAATGTATATTTCTTTCCACCCTGAATGGTTCAGTCTCCATAAGATTTAGCCATGTATCTTAAAGTTGGGTTTTGAGAATTTAATCAGAGGGTGGCCATAAGCAAGTTTTGTATTTCCCTTTTAAGTGTGCAAGGAAATCTTTCCAGACAGCTGCACTCCTGCTCACAGTTCTTCATTATCTCCAGCTTCCAGAGTAGTCTTTACTACCCCAGACTCTTTGGAGTTTATTGCTCTCGCTCTCCATACACACATTATTTGCAAGGGTTCTGAGAACATCTTTCTCAGCTTCCTCTCTTAGCTGTGGAGATCAGCTGCCTGCAATCAACTGACAATGCCTGGGGCTGCTTTGAGCATCATGGAAGGAATGAGAGAAGTTTGTGAGCAAGTGTCAAGAAAACTTTTAACAGCTAATGTGTGAATGAAGTTTTAGAGAAGCTAAGTGTAAACCACTGTCCTTGTAAAGGGATTTTTATCCTCCCTGAGATAAAAATCACTGTATGTTCCCATTTATCTTGTAGTCTTTCCTTAGTATCTCTTATTAACTGACATCATAAAAGGAAATAAAAACTACACCTATCTGAATATACTATAAGTTTTCCGAAATATCGGGATAAAGGCTATAGAACAGAGAATGAAAATGGATATAACAGCTAAATAAAAGGTAGGATGAAAGAGAGGATCACTGAGAAGCAACATCAATCAGATCATTTTTATTAGAGCATGGGAGGCCAACTGAACTTTTTAGGATACATTGCAGGTTAGATGGAGTTAGGAAATGAATTAGTATGTACATTCTGCTGAAAAGATTGTTTCTAAAACTTTGCACAGATTTTTTTGTGAAACAGTTTTTGTGATGATGGGAAGCTTTTTTACCTGAACACTGTCTTGCTCATTTAAAAACAAAATGTTGGTTCAGCATATACATTCAAAGAGTACTTAACACAGACATATCCTCACCTGCCAAATATTTTACAGAAGTGTTCCTGCTGAAAAAGGTGTGGAACTAGCAACCAAGAACAGTAACACCTTAAACCACAGAAAGTAGATTCACCCATGATCACCTCTCAAAGCCCTAACACATCTGAAGAATTGCAGTGGAAATAACTATAGCCCAGCACAGATAGTGTGAGGAGCCCAGTTCCAGGCCCATATGCTGTCTTTGGGCAAAAATGTGTGTCAGCTGGAGGCTGGAAGCAACTGTGAGTACCTTAGTGGGCAAGAGAAGAGCTAAGGGTGTCACCTATCTAGGCTGCTGTAAGGTCTGTGACATGATCAGTGTATCCAATAATATCATTCTCTCTAAATTGGAGAGGTACTGGATTTTATGGATGGACTCTTTGGTGGGCAAGGAATTGGCTTGAATGGTCACTACTCAATGTCTGGATGGAAATCATTGTTGAGTGGTGTCCTTGGGGGGGTCTTTACTGGGACCAGTACTGTTCAATTAATCTTCATCACTGGAGATCTTTAAAGATAGACTTCCTTTCACTTCCTGCTCAGGATGTTTTATGTCTAGTACATCCCAAAGGTTGGATCAATACATAAGTGTTGTGAAAGGTGTAAGTATTCTAGGTGACTTCATTACATGATGGTTAACTATTTAGGGTTTTTAGCATTTTTTTTTTTTCTTGGTGTCTGTTTGACAATGATAAAACTAGCAGGAAAATAAAATAATTGTCACAGCCAGTGTGTCTGCAATTTTCCTAAAGTTAATTTTGAAGGGCTTTGCTAAAGTCCAGAAAAAACATACTTAAATAATGCTGGGTTAACATGGAAAACTCAATCTCTTCCCACTAGTGGGTGAAAAGTTTTGAGGGCACTAGTATTCAGAAATCAGAATCAGATGATAACATGATGCTTGTGTAATACAATGTTTACATTTGGAGTTATTCACAGAATAAGAAGAAACAATTCACCCTGTCACATGTACTGCTTCTTTGATCCAACATTGTATTTATCTATAGTATAGTGGGTAGATTTGCAGTCCTAAATGATTTAGACATTCTGTACTTTCAAATGAAAGAGGACCATTATGTCCCTTAGTTTAAGCTTTTGTATAACACAGAGCAGAATCTTGCACCATGTTTTTACTTCATATTGCAGATAATCTTTTTTGATGTCCACTGTTTTAGAAAATCATTAGAAACCAGATTTTAAGGTTTGATATGATAGAGAGGATGCTATTCCATATTGTACTGTATTTTACTGGTGATCTATCAACCTCGTTTTTAAATATGTGCTGTAATGAGTAAGGCTTCACAGCTACAACACTTGCTCTTAATGTGTTGTCATTGCTTTGTATAATCAACACAAGCCAGGCTAACATCTGCCCCAAAAAAGACCCTAAATTCCTAAAGCAATGAACAGTGATAGTACATCTCTCACCTGGATGCATGTTCCATGTCATCACTAGTACATAATCCCACATGCTTGTTTTTTTTCAATTTTTTCCCAATTCTATAGTCTTTAAGGAGAAATACGTTCACCCACTTAAATATCTTAAAAATAAGAATGATGAGTCATGCCTAAATAAACTAACAGATGCTCCAGTATACCTTGGGGTCAGTACATCAGTCAGAATATTCATTATCACATAATATGCAACCACATTATCTTCATCTGTTCCTGTGGTGTATTCCCAGGAAACCTAGGCAACGTTACATTCTACCAGGAGATAATTTGGGTCAAAGCACATTCATCAAATCTTCACAATCCCTTTTTGATGAGATGAAACATACATAAACATTTCTAAAATAAGCAAAACCAAACAGCATAGGCTATGTATGAAATACATTTTAGCACAATTTTGCAATAATTTTCTCTATGACCACAAGGAGGTTCTTACTATGGCAAATCCAGGTGATGATTTTTGAAAAATAACCTATGAAAAATTGTGAGGATCTCCAGGATGAGTGTGTATTCAGAAATTTGAGATAATAATCCTTTCTGTGAAATTCAGGTAAAATATGGCACTGAGATCCTAAATAAACTTCATGGTTTACCTTCTTTTCCCTCACTGCAGTTCCCTTCCAGTTTCTGAATCTCAAGACTTAAATATTTGTTTACATAGTTATTTATATAGTTTCTGTGTGAAATTCAGCAAAGCAAAGTGCAAGGTCCTGTACCTGGGATGTGGCAATCCTAGACACACCTACAGGGCTGTGGAGAAGGACCTGGGAATGATGGTTGATGAAAAACTCAACATGAGCTGGCAGTGTGTGCTAGCAGCCCAGAAAATCCTGGCTACATGAAAAAGACCATGGGCAGCACGTCAGGGGAGGTCATTCTCCCCCTCTGTTCTGCTCTCCTGGGACCCCACCTGCAGTGCCCCCAAGAGAAGAAGAACATGGAACTGTCGGAGTGAGTCCTGAGCAGGGCCACCAAGTTGGTAAAGAACACCTCCCCTACAAAGAGAGGCTGAGAAAGTTGGGGCTGTTCAGCTTGGAGAAGAGAAGGCTGCATGGAAACCTCAGAGCAATCTTTCAGTGTCTGAAGGGGCCCACATGGAAGCCAGACAGAGACT
This sequence comes from Poecile atricapillus, assembly GCF_030490865.1. Taxonomy (NCBI): domain Eukaryota; kingdom Metazoa; phylum Chordata; class Aves; order Passeriformes; family Paridae; genus Poecile; species Poecile atricapillus. The sequence continues at coordinate 45,140,421 of NC_081289.1, read as the reverse complement.
GCTCATCATGAATTGCAGTGATAGCACGAGGAGTAATGGGTTCAAACTGCAACAGGGCAAAATTAGGCAAGAGATACAGAAGAAATTCTTTACTGTTAGGGTAGTGAGGCACTGGGACATCTGCCCAGAGGAACTGCAGATGGCCCATCCCTGGGAATGTTCGTAGGCCAGGATTTATACAGCCTTGAGCAACTTAGTCTAGTGGAGGTGTATAGCAGAGGTCAGTAGGACTAAATATTCTTTAAAGCCTATTAACATTCTGTGGTTCTAGCATTTTATGATTCTATGTACAATTAGGCTCTTTTACATTCTTGGTGGCAAATTCTACTTTCATACTGATATCTTTGAAGTTATGCCAGATTTATACAAATATGATCAAGAATCAGAAGTTATACATCACTCTGTACTGTAAATGGTGATATCCATTTGGATTAAAATTAATTTGCTGTAAAGGTCATGCAGCACTTTTTTGGTTATCAAGAAGGTGATAACATTATTCATGGCAAGCTTTGTAGGTGCGAAAGAGCTTGGAGAAGAAATAAAGAGGAGGGAGATCAAGTTATGATTACAGATTACTATGTATCATTTAAGTGGGTGTCCTTCAGCCAAAGGCTTTTCTCAGTATCCAAATGCAACATAGAATAGCTGGAAACCAAGAGTAAAGGTAAGCATAAGAGGACAGAAAACTTTCTTGGAAAGCAATGAAGCACATAAGATTTGAGTATTCAGAGAAATTAATATCTTTTGGTACGAGCAAATTATGAACGGAAGACTATGGCAAAAATAATCCATGTGAATCTTAGTTATTTAGAGATAACCAAGACACAAGATGGAAAAAGACAAACAATATTATTTCTGTAAATAGCACTGTTATACTAGATTAGCATATCAGTGCTATCATCTATACCTGAAAAGAATGCACATATATTAAAATTTTCAATCAGTCCTGAAGATGAACTTGAAAGTATAAAGCTTGTAAGTTAAAAGGAGCTCATTTTCTGTGAATTTCTTTCTTCATAGAAGACAGCCCCTATGTTCAGGTGATACTGAGGAAAACTTTGATACTGAATGAGAAGAAAAATGTTAAAAATTCTAATGAATGTAACTCAAACCAGGAAAACTAAATTATAAAGGAAGGTGCTTTCATAACAGCAGTTAAATGCAGAAATACCTGCAGAAAGGCAGTGTATGCCAGATCATTTGGAATTGTCAAAACCAGATTGTAGTTCTTTCTTAAGGAAAAGAAGTTAAACTCCTGGAAGAAAAATCTATGAGTGAGGAAATCAGAAATGGCAGATGAGTCATGTCATCACAACTGTTTTCTTGATGTTGACATTTTATTCTCCATTTTGGGGAAGTCTTCCCTATTTTCCATTCCTCTAGGAAAAAAAGAACATACTTTACAATGCATTTGCATACAATACATTTTGCATTGGACTCAGAAAAAACATGGTAATGACTATGATCAAACACAACATGCCTGATTATTTCAGGCACTTATATGCAAGAGCAAATTAATCACTTTTAATTTGGCTTTGCAAGAGACAGATGTATTTTTGAATTTGTTTGGCTAGATTTTAGTTTGAAGCTGCAGTAAATGGACAGTTCATACTGTAAATGGACAGTTCAATATACATCAGGTTAAGATTCACAAAGGTACAAAGAATCTTAATTGTATGACCAGGGTTGGTATTCGTCCATACACCAGAGCTCAAACAGGTCAGACCAAAAATACATTCCCTTTTCTGCAGATCAGGCTGGACTAGGTTTTTGTTATTGTTGTTTCATTGTTCTGTGTTTGTCAATGAGAAGAAGAGGTTGTTTATTTACTTATGATTTTCCTTGTCCTGGGTTATGATTCATCTCTTTCAGATCTGTGGAACATTTCTTATTTAATGAGCTCCTTGCTACTCAGGAAGCTCGGGCTGTGGTGGTATCTGGGTCTTTCCTGTTCACTGCTGAGAGAAAGCAGTTGTTTCAGCCCTCAAAAGATGAAATGTTTTTGTTTGACTCAATTTGTTGGCTGTAATATAAGCTATTTGGCCAAAATGGTTGTGAATGGGAGGATGTGAATACAGGAGGTTAGAATACGTGAACTAAATGACTTAACTGCTTTTAAAACTTACAGACTAGGAAAGCCATTAGCAGTTATTTGTATAGTTTTTCTTAAAGTCCTTCCTTTTCTGTACTTATGTCATACCTCAATCATTTTGGTAAAAGAAAGGAAAAATGTAATACACTGCAAGCAAAAGCTCTGAAAATACAGGTAATGTAAAGAATTTCAAAGGGTTTGTTTCACTTAATATTTAGAACACAGATTAAAGGTGTCTGAAACTTAATTGCCATCCTGCTTTCACATTATGTTGCCCTATACAACATATGCATTACAAATATTTTTACAATGCAACAGAAAATAAAATATTTATACATTTGTCTCATTTGTTACTTAGTCTTGCAGTTTCCTATTTATATTAAATTTAGACAACAAATACATTTCACTGAAATTTACTATAATTAATGTATGTGTTACTATAATTTCTTCTGCAGCATGAAATTACAATAACAAATCTTAAATAAATAATCAAAAATATTCAAAAGAAGAGACACTTTAACAGGAAGCTCACTACCTGTTTTAGGCTCTAAACCACTTCCTGCTCCAAGGCCAAAAGAAAAGGATTCATACCTCTTACAGATAGGAGCTTCTGCACTGGGCCATGTTCGCTCATATTTTCCTCAATACCAAACATTTTGTGTAAATAAGATTTGACAATGTGAGAAAAATAGAAGTTTCATATGATTCATACATTTGAATAATAATAAAATGCACTGATTAAAATATATATGATCTTTCTTGTCTTTTGGAGGGCCTACAGAAAGTATTATGTAGTTCCCAGCCCTATGACACACAAAACACTGGTTAAAAATGTATGAACTGAATGTGTCTCTCCTAACAAAATGTGAAATTATCCACTTAATAAGTATTTAAAAAAAAAGATTTATTTTTATTTCTGTAAAGGTGTCAGTATCTATATTCCATAGAGAGAATATAAATATCTCTTCAAAAACTCATAAAACTATAAATCATGGCAGTAACATATTTTCCCATTGGCTTTTTATCTTCTTTCAGTGCTGTAGGCATCTCTTCTAAAAAAGCAGATGTGCTGCAACTGCGCATGCCCATCAAATAGTTAATTATGCTTCCTTGAGTAATTATTTTTTTAAAACAATTTTTGTAACCAAAACTTATCAAAAAGTAGACAAAAAAAGTAAAATATTTTTTCTTTCATATCACTTTAGGGAAACAATAATTACATTAATAATAATTACAGCAAAAACATTCTTTAAGTTTTACTTTGCTTTTTCAATCTTGATGTTTTCTGAAATGTCCAAGTCATTAAAACTTGTCATGTGAGCAATTACAGAGCATGTAGCAGTCTTGTTAAGACTTATAGCAGTATTCTATAACACCCAGGTATATTATTTTGGACACACTTCCAGTATTTTTGATTCTCTCCACAACAGCAAGAAATAGAAGACATTAGCATGGGAGACTTTGTGTAGCATGAAATATTGGTAATATATTGATGAGTCCAAACATTCAATTTGCTGTAGCCAGGGCGAATTTAATTTAGTGGACTACATTCAATTTATGCATTTTTACATTGTTCCTTCCTTGATAGATAATAAAGCTGTCTTTATTTGTTTTTTTAAAAAATACTTCAGATACATAAAACCATAACATTTTCTTCTGTTCTTTATTTGCATTGAGATCTCTTTACACTTCCCTGGCTATAAATGGCAGTTACAGCCCACACTGTCAAAATGCTTTAATGGAATTTTGGAGGCAAGTGAGGATAAGGCCCACTTTGCTAAACACAGAGATAGAATATAAAATGGTGGTGAACCACATTTCTCCACGTACTGATATGTACGGTCTAAATGAGCATGGAGAGAATCAAAACTAGTGGAATTTACAAGCTAGGAAAAAAGAAGAATGTATAATGAGATGGAAATTAAAGGCAATTTACACTTTCCCTGCCCCTCATGCTAGTTCTTTTTCCTCTTGCCACTGTTTTGTCCAAATCCTTATTATGCAGACTACAATGTCATATGCTGAGATTTACACATTTTTATTCTGATACCCATTTATCCCCTCTTATATATTTATCTTTTGATGGAGACCACACTTTCAAAGTTTTCTTTCCTTCCTTCCCCCTCCTCTGAACAACACTGGCAGCAGCAGTATCACAGGGCACGTCTTCCCTCAGTGCCCTGCCTCCATGCCATTCAGGGATTATTTAATCTCCTAGGTAGAGATGGGACCATATGAGGCTCTTACTTTATTCAGGAAGATTTAATGATTCCCTGCAGGACTGTATAACTCTTCTTTACTTATATTAGGCATAGTTTGATTCTAGTAATACCCTGGTACTACAGCTTTGGAAAAGACATTCATCATTGTCTTTCCGCTTCTTGTTTACTGAGCGGGATTATGCAAAAATGGAGTGTGAAAGGGGATTTGAAATGCATTTTTTAACTTGTATGTTACAGAAACTCTGAGAAATCACAGAGGACTATTCTGAATTAGCTTTCCTATTGAAATCTGCAGTTTATTATACTGAGAAGGGGCTCTAAAGAGCAAATAAAAAAGTCTGGGTGTAATGACTTAGCGTTTACAGAATATAACTGCTACAAGACTGATTGCTTGATACATTACTTCTTTCATTGTGAGCCGCAAAACAGGTAGAGGCATGGTAGACTAATTTGGTTTATATATTCAGCTGTAAGGCTAGACACTGCATCATTCTTCTCATAAAGCAGGGACTGGAGGTATGTGGGGCCTGTAGCCATGACGACAATAAAACAGCTCCGAGCCTGAGCTGTGAGTAAGAAACTCAGCCTTGTCTCCAACCCTTCCTGCTCACGACTCAGCTCTATATGATCTCTGGAGAGGGGGCTGGGTGCTCATGAATGATCTATTGAGCAGAGGTACAGTACTGAAAAGCATGTCTACAACGAGCCTTTTAGCAGAATTTCCCACTGTTGGACTAACATGAGCTAGTGGTGACCTCAGCCTGAGCATGCAGAAAGTCCTGGCAGCTGCTCTACTTCACCACACGGATTTTTTGCTGTATAGTAAACACTGGTCATAAAAAGACAAACAGCTTGTCTACATTAGAACTCCCATTGTTGCCAGCAGTGATGGAGCTGCAGGAAGAGTGGCGAACACCTAGAACTCCAGCTGGAATCAATATAGTTTGCAAATACCCAAAAGTCCCTGAAGATGAGAGACAAAGTGCCTCTGCTGCCATTTTATTGGCATGAACAGGCAATATGAGAGTAATATAGGAACTTGTGATGTGTTACGTGTTAAAAATGGATTATCTGCACACCTCACGTGAAATAAGCACTAGTGATAAAAGAAAATATCAGTTTCAGACATATCTGTTTTCAGAGCATAACTCTTTGTTGCTAGTGGCATGTAGTGCATATGGTTGCAGTCCATGAAGACCTGGATAATCACATGGTGCTAACAGAACCTGCTCTTTTCATACACTGCTTAGCACCCAAAACCAGTAGAAAATACATGAAATAGTGTAGGAATGACAAGTGGCAGTAATTGGCAAGTGAATGGGGAGAAACTCAGGGCAACTAATACAACAATTTAACCCATCATATTTTATTTCAAATGAGAATTTCTACAAATCCTATGTGAAATCACTTCAGTCCTTTCTGCTTTCCTTCTTCCATAAAGATGAAATTCACCTTCATATTTTATATACATGTTTTTCCATCTCTTTTGAATCACAAGATATCTTACATCATTAAGTATGAACTATGCAAACTGGTCTTGCTGGTAAGTATGATTACACTAGGGCCTCTTTTCAAGAGGGTCTCAAGGCTATAAAAATCAAATGAGCAGGTTTATTATATTCCTGATGACAACTGAAGATTAATTTAGCAATGTAGTTAGTTAATGAGACCTGTGATCACCTTCATCTGGACTGGTGTCTGTAATGACTGGGAAGAATACTGAAAAGGAAGAACTGTAATGATAGGCTCTCTTTGCAGCTTTTTAGCTCAGGGTCTGTTAATTAGTTTCATTTTCATCTGATTTTGCAGTAATAATGCTTTCTGATTTTAGATATGAGAAATTACAACACTATAACTTTGATTTTGCTGGTGTTAGAGTCATCACTGGATAATAATATTGAGCAAGAAACAATTTTGACTAACTGTGGGTGTCAGTGGCTCGTTCTTCGTGTTTCCCTCACTAGATGATGGGGTCCCAGCAGATCATAAATGTCAAGCCTGGCTTTTAGTAAGAATTCTTGGGCTCTCATGAAGATAAGAAATCCACTCACATGTCATATCCAGTAACATATCACAGTTACTTTGAGAAACTCTTACAATTAACTCCTAGAAAGTCAATTGTTACAAGTTTATCTTCTCATGAGTAATTGTAAGATAACATTTGTGCCACAATCAGTAGCAGCAGGTCATGCTTAATTGTTTTTTTCTGTCCAGTTCAGATCTCAGTAATTTTCTGTACATTGTTTTTCTACTTGTTAGTTGTTTCTCCATCTTTTTCATTTACATTCAATCACTCTATTCAGAAAAATCTCACAAACTGAAAAATACTCTAGTTAAGTGTTTTTCATTTTATTAAGGTAATTATCTTTGTTATTAATTTAGGAAAGGCATAGTTGTAATTTTAGAATGTGAGGATTTATGTGTAAAAACAAATAAAAGAAAAAGTTGGAACAAAACCCCAATGCATAACACGTCTTGGAAAAATACACCAAAGATGAAAAACAAATTTGTCATCCTCACAGTCATTTTACTGTTGCTACTTTGCTATACCATTTTGATTAGGTATCAAACAATATCTGGTGTTTAATGGACCTTTTAGTTCATATGAAATAAATGTTTTGTTTTTATAATTGAAACAAAGTAAAAATTACATTTGACTTGTGTATCACTAGTAATTTTGGAAATATTGAAATCTTTCAACTATAGACATAAACACATGAAGTGCCAGCATTTTACTTACTTGACAAAAAAATATTTATTTTAATTTACCAGAAAAATCTACCTATGCAAGCTAGTGTCAGCAATTACAATCACATAGACTTAATCCTTCATAAAAAATGAGAAGAAAATCCCAAACCAAACCACTGCATAAGGCACTTCATTTCTTATATAATAATGTTTCTGAAGGGCAATTTTTCTTCAGGACAGAAATAGATTAAATGTACTGGATGTATTGAGTTTGAAGTATTTTAGCTGGGGCTCTTTTATAGCTTGGCTTTATAGCCTTGAAAAGGCTTTATAGAAGCTTTGAGAAGTCTGAGATTTTTGCCATACTACCTTCAACACCAAACTAAAGTGTAGCATCCACTTAAGATGTTTGGCATCACAGGTGGCAGTCAAAGAAGTGATCATTCAAAACTGTCATCCAGGCATCTAACAGCAGCTGAAGGGAAGCCCTGGCTGTAACTTTTGAGTCCTCTTTCTGACTGTTGCATGCATAGCTTGTCTAAACCCCCAGGTTCAGATGGAGCATCTGACATGACACCTTCTCCTTGCTTTCTTTAATATTCTATTCCAGAAATGCATCCAGGATGATCCTGGCTACTGTGCACCCCCACAATCCTGTCCCAAGGCTCCCTGCACCCCACCTGTGGCACTGGAGAACCGGAGAGAAACTACATGGCTGTGCTGGAATTGTCTAAGTTGTTCCTTCCAGGAAGGGTCAAATGCAAGCCTGAAAATTGGGAAGGTTCATATTTACTGTATATTTCTGTATATAAGGGCTATACTATCACCACCTGGAGCAAGGTAGAGGAATAAGCAGGGAAAAACCTACTTTTAACAGAGTTATAATTGTAAGAAAAAGTCTATAAAATACATGAGCTCTGTCTGAGGCAGAATTGAGGATAAGAAACATGCTAAAAAGTACTGTCTCTAGAGTCATAGACAAATTAAAGTGGTTTGGTTTGCTGAATGAATAAGAGTATTAAACAAATAACAATGTTTATATCCAGTCTATCAATGGAACTCAGATAGTAAAATTCAAAATTCTAATAATGCACCAGTGGAAAAATATGTTGTTTCTGCTCATTCACTGGTACTATCTTTTAATTAAATTTAGATTAACATGCTAGCAAATATAGGAAAAATTATCCAGGAATTTATCTTGTTCTTTAAAGTAAGACAAAATTTTAAGTATACATTGATAGAGGTTTTATGGAGTGCTTTACAAAATTTTATTAGAAGAAATAACTTTGTATTGAATGAACATTTTGGATATTTTTATCAGATGGCTTATGAAAGAATTTTTCTGTACATGCAGGAAGAGGTATATGTGTGTGTGTGTGCACATTAGCATGTGTATCCATGTATTTGTTACAAGCTGACAATGTTAAAATCTAGAATGTTAAAATCTAAAAAGATTAATGTATTTTGGTACTATTTACAGAATAAAGAATAATACAAAGAAACTTTAGTGATAGCATAACAAAACTAATACTCAATTTAAATATTAGAAATTATTTTAATCATTATTTGCACAACATGAATGCATTACACTATGTACTTTACCAAAAAATACTGAATTTCAAAAGGATTTTTTTTTTTTTTTTTTTTTTGGCAGAAGAAAATACAAGAATCTTTTTCTACAGTGTCATCCTTCAGGGACTTTAGAATGGTTTGCAATTATTAATTTGGCTTCAGAACAGTACTCTGATGTAATTTTTTTTTGTGGGTAAAATGAGGATCAGGGTGAGTAAGTGATTTGTCAAAGTCACAAGGAGCCTTGACTTTCAATGTTTTGCTGACAAAAAAGAGTGTTTTTACCACAGGATAACTACAGGCAGAAGCAGAGCAAACACCTTTAGGCTTCAAGTGCAAAATTCGCCTCAGGCAAAGCAGAGTATGTATAAACTTCCTTAGGTATCTGGCAGTGAAAACTACAATGTCTTTATTTATGCTAAGACTTTTATGCTAAGACTTTTAAAACCATCAAGTACCATTGGACATTTTTGTAATAGCCCTTTCTTCCTTCTAACTTCTAACAATGCCACCAAGGGCTTGTTTTCAGACAAGCCTGGCAGAAAAAGGAGGAAAATTTAGGTGCATCCCCAGAATGCCTTGCTCTCAATCTGTAGACAAAGTATCCATTTTTATATAATCCTGAAGAAATTAATGATTTTACATACAAATACAGGTCTTTTTACTGGTCCATGACTGTCAAGAGCAGTACAAGGAAATAATAAAATATACACTGATCTTTGCTAAGTGCCAACTCAAATTATTATGTGGTTATTGTGCATTTAACAATGGAGCTCCCCAGTGCTGTTGCTTAGAATGAGCACTTTGTTTTTGATCAGATATGGATAGTTTCCATGAAATCTTTCTTTCAAAGTACTGATCATGTGCAACACAGGATCTTGAAATTAATGTATATGTTCTCCTCAGATATGCTACACAAGTAGTATTTACTTGTGAATATTCAGTCACTTTCAAAAGGCTTTGCTGTTTATTAATTGCCTTCCTTTATGTCCTCTTTAAGATTTCATGTAACTCACCATCCTTCTTGCTTATTTTTATTACTCCGTTGTGCTCCTATTGTTATTGCTGTTGTAAAGTACTGCAGCTTTCTACGTTGACTATCTTTATTCACATTCTTATTTAGTCATGATCTGGTTGTGGAGAGGTAGGTGAAAAAGTGATGAGAGGTTTGCCCTTAGCCTTTATTATTGGAGAGCCATAAGGAAATAAAGCTTTGATGTACTTAGAAAGCTAATCCTGGTGATTATGGGGAGATATGTGCAGTGGGAACTAGAGGGATACACTTCTTTAATCTCTTGGTGTTGAATACTTAATCCAGTAAAGATTTTTGGAAAGAAGATTGAGGAAAGAACAAGTTAATTAAACTGTTCACAGGTATTGTTTTCAGGAAACCATATTTGATAGCTTTCTAATGAAGTATCTGAGATTTTTTTTTGTAAAAGGACACAAATAATATAATTTAATCAATGTATTATGAAACATACAGTTTTTATGTTTTCAAACTGTTAAACGCCCAAAGATCCAGCTTCACTTTGCAGAAACTGGACTTGAAAAGTGTGGATATGACTAGGGTGGTTATAGCAGTGCAGTGATTTCACTTTATTCAGTTTTAGCCCAAATTTGCTATTTTTAATGCAAACTGAGTATGATGAACTATGAAAGCAGCATATAACTAACTTCAGATTTGTCCAAGTAATCAACACAGAAACCTCAGTGCTGATCACTGGCAGCGTATATGCACATTTGCGTAGGCAAGTCTTCAGTTAGTATCTCTGGGAGATAAAATTGTGCCATGCATATCTTAGGGAAGAACATCATCTTGATTATCTGTGTCTGTCTTTTTTTTTTTTCCAGACAGATTGGTCTTAGGGTCAGCACATGCTAACCAGCTATAGACAGCAGCTATGACTGCATGCTTTGATACCTGGGACAGAAATCACCCCGGTGTGCGTTCATACGCGCACATGCACTTGGGATCCTGGGGTACCCACTTAGAGCAGACAGTGCTAACACCAGATTCTCCTGGGTACAAAACAGGCTTTTAGATCTCTATTACCAGTGTGGCTTTTCTTCACAGTAACACTTCTCTATAAGAATAAATAACTGCATAAATGGTCAAACTTTTTAATATTACAAACCTTAATATTTTAATATTACAAACCTTACAAGATGATCCCACTTAGAGCAAAGAGAATATAAGAATGTAGGTTTCTGCTTCTCAGTGACATTTTGAAAGTATTCAGTGTTTTATTAAAGATGCGCCAAATATAAAAAGGCATTTCTTACCAGCTGAATTTACTCAGCTTAGTCAGAAGTGGCAGGTTTTATGAGTATACATGCTCTTTATCAACAGGGGAGAATGAAGACTGTATCTGGTAAAGGGATAGTAGTGAAGTTTTGTCTCAAACCCAGAATTAATATGTAGTTTTATTCTTTGATAATTTACAGTGATGACATGTTGATTTAATGAATATACATTGTATATTTTAAGTTGACAAATATGTTAGATGAATTACCTGTGCACGCACAGAACTGGATGAAGTGAAAAAACATTGTTTGTATACCAGAAGTAGGATCAGGCTTACAGACACCATGCTTTGCTTTTTCATTTGGTTGGGTTTTTTTGCTTGGTCGTACATGTTTTTTTGTTAAGGTCATACATTAAGACATGTAAACTGTGCCTAAGCAATTATCTAACCATACATTTTTTATCCATCTGATAAAATATTTTGTCTTTTATTCTTCTAACATTTATTTTATTATTTTAAGGAGGTTAGATATTACACAGAAAAAGACATTACACAGTCTTGTATATCGCTGTGCCAAACTGCTGGCTATCATCTTCCCTAGCACTTATTGGGACTAGGAGCACATGTCTTTTGGATAGCTGGAGATCCTGGGCTTCTGTGTTGTTGAGGTGTTTATGAAAATGAACTGTTAACAGGCAGTCCAACTTTTAAGATTAACAGTCATAAGAGTGCTTGAAGTTGTAGTAGCCAAGGAACATATATTTATAGCAAAAATATGAGAGATGATAGATTTATACAACATAATGTGAACATTTCAGTATAAAATTAGAATGTTATTTAACAATTTCAAAGAGTATCAATCATAGAAGACATTTACATACAATTAAATAGTATCCCTCAATTGAGGGATATTACATTCCAGTTATATTTCAATTTAAACTTCAATCTAGGAACAGCTTTGGTGAATATGAAAGAAAACCTTTGTTCTGCTTCATTTCTTGTTGTTATCAAGTCTTGTGTTTGAAGAACACAAAGAACAATTAAGTGGTGGAGCTCATTGTCACAGATTATCATTTATGAGTTTCTCATGAACATGGGTTCAAGAAGGAGTTAGACAAATATTCAGGATGGGTTTTCGAGCTTACAAAGAAGTTTGATCCAGATGTTGCCTGTAGTTCAGTCAGTCTCAAAACTACTAACTGCCAGATGCTGACAGGAAGGGATTGCATGGTAAGCAGAGGAGGAATGTGCCTCTCTGTGTACTGATTCCCATGCTCTTTTGCTATCTGCTTCTGGAGACAAGATGTGCACCTAGGCTGATATTAATGTTAAGTACAAAATAACCGCTGAAACTTTTCCTTGGCAGAGAGACTTGAAAGAGAAAAGGAAACTCCCAAAGCTGTTTTACTCCTCTCATTTTAATATAAAAAATATGAGATTAAATGGCTCCTGGAGAAAGCCATTCCCCTGTTAAATATTAAAGAAGACTGATTAACTTATACTAATAAGACTGCAGCCTGATCTAAATGATTCTCCATAGTTTGTCTATTCAAATTGAAACCTAAATTCCATGGAACAAAAACATAGCAAGCTTCTTGTGGTAATCAGATGTTTATAATTATATAAAGATATGAATGAAGACTTTTAGATATCATGTGAATGACCAAGGTGCAGGATAGCCTATCATAATGACAAGGAGGACTATGCTACAAATAAACTCCTTCCAAGTAAATTAGCCTCTATATCCTATTACAGATTTTTCTTGCCTGTGCCAGGGAAATGCTTGGCAGTTTTGGCTATCACGTTCCTGGCTGCCTGCTGTTGGGGCTGCGCTCTGCTTCAGCCTTTCCCCTGTTACTTGACTCTAATGTGAAAGGGCGGTCTGTAGGGAGAGCTTAGCTCTGCCTGCCTCCTCCTTCCCTCATAGGGCAAATTCTTTCCAGGAGTTGCAGAGACAGAACTTCTTTGGCTTGTTTGTTTTGTCAAAGATTAAAACAAGAAACTGAGAAAAATTGAAAGATTAGGTATCAATCTAAAGCTGTTTTTTTCCTCACTCAAGTCCAAGCAATAGACTTTCTCATTTGTTTTTGTTTGTTTACCTTTCAAAAATTCAATTTAATCCCATAACATCATATGGAAATGGAAGTTCTAAATGCAATATGTTTTCTTCCTCAAAGTACTGATTGCTTTGGCTTGCATGTTGCTCTTCAGGTTCATACTTTGGCATCATAGTCTGGTATCAATATTTTGAAAAGCTCATTTGTAGCAACTCAGACTTTGTTTTCTTCCCTGCAGCTAATATTCCCTATGTGACCTTGGTGTGTCACCTAAGATACAATCTTTTGGCTTTGAAATTAGGGGTGACACCTTCTGTGATCCTTTTTGTTTTCATTTCCTTCAGTACACTACACAGAGAGGTTCCCTTGTGCATCCTCATCCATCCTTAGTCACCCGTCTTCCAGACAGAAAAAAATTATTAATCTTGTCCAGGCAGGAAAGATGTGAGGTGAAAGACTGTGAGTGTTATGTCACTTCAAATGTTAGTAGATGCTCAGGTAGAACTGTTATGTTTAGGCCATGGGAGCATGTAAAGAGCACTTAGTAGCAGAGTAAAGGAAGGGCGTTTTTCTTTTCTGTCCTTGTGTTTTAAGCAGGTATCTTTTTGAAAGGTAGATTCAAAACCAGTATTATTAAGCTATTAAAAAACATAATTTTTGATTTATTAAGTTCCTTCACTGAAATGGCAGGTTATGTTGTTCATCAAAAGAATGACATAGCAATGAAAATAAAAGAAATTGAGAATGTTTCCATAGAACTTTGCTGTAAGAAGGAAGGATGGTGCACACCTTTAATGTATCTTGCAAATATGATTCATGGTATTTTCCTCTTCTGGTTTATACCAGTCCTGCACATTTCAATCCAGTGGCAGTTATTCCATTTGAACAGGAATATGATCCTGCTTAATGAAGAAAGTGCTTACTAATTTTCTTGCAGAACAAAAATATACTTTGAGAAGTTCCTCAAAACTCAACTTGAAAATTTAGACAGGAGACTCTACCAAGTAGTTTGCATTGTAGGTAATATAGAAGTTAGTTTCTGAATATTACAGAGGACATTCTCTACCACTTTAAATTCTCAATTTAAGAAGTCACATTCCGTCACTGAGAAGGGAAAGGCTTGTTAAGAATACACCTGGCAAAAAAAAAAAAAAAATAAAAATCTGTATTTTCTCCCAGTTCCTCCTTTTTTTTTCTAATGAATTATAAAGAAAAGTAAAGATATTTCCAGAATTTTTGCATGAAAGCAGTACATAGATGCAGAAATATTGGCCACTCACTACCCTCGCAGTAAATGTGCATGCTAATTCATATCAGATTCCCCTTCTCAAGAAGTCTTCAGATCAGGCCATGGTTTGCCATGGTTATCTTCCCACACACATTATTAATTCTTATTTTCTGGAAAACAGAAGGAAAAGACCGTACACATAAAGGTCTTCTCCTGACACAAATCATGTGTGTTTGACTGGACCTGAGAACTAAGAAACCTTCACAGGCTTCTCTCATCTTAGGCCTTGTAGGTGTGTGCCCCATGGGCCATAAGATTGGCCCTGTTCCTGTTCCTGTTTGCTGCTCTTTGATTGAATTCCACTTTTATCACATTTTTTACTGAGTCAGACTGGTAAGTAAAATATAATTACCTTCACTCAGGTTGTGAATATGAGCTCTTCATCTGAACTACAATAAACTCTACAGAAAATTTCTAAGCTTAAAGTCTGTTGAATCTAAATGCATTCTAATTGTTTAAGAGAGAGTAATTAGTATTTGTGTCCCATCTATATCAAAAGATTTTTTAACATTGGTTCAAAAATATATATCTTTAAGGATATAGAAGTTCTTCCTCTGCCTTGAAGGAACCCTCATTTGGAAAATAAGTACAGATGTTTACTTTTTTGCTTTCCTTTCTTCCTGTTTTGTCCATGCTATATGGAAAGAGATTTCAGTGAATCCACCATTTACATGGAATGCTCATGTCTGGATGATGGTGTGTGTCACATACATAATATCTGTGTGGAATGATACCTTGATTTATGCTAATAAAAACCCATGGTTTTGTTTTTTAAATCTGTGAGCATGTTTTACTCTTATTTCTGGAGCCAAAATTTTAGGTAGAGATACTGCTTTGGAGAATAAGGTCATGGAACAAAGCCAGACTGAAGATGTCCTTGCTCTTTGCAGGGCTTTTAGTCTAGATGTCCTTTAAAAGGTCCTTTCCAGCTCAGTCTATGCTATGATTCTATGAATGGACAAATCAGCAAAAATCAGTTTATCTTAGACTAGCAGAGAATGAATGCCATTGAGGACTCTGCTCAAAATGGCAAAAATATAGAATGTTTTTAAATTTTTAGGATTTTTTATTTACTGCTGATTTACAATAATTGTGCCATAGGATGAACAGAATTTTCTACTTTACTACCTAAAGTATATCAAGGATGAGATTAGTAACTACGTGACCACCAGCAGCTGTCCTTTTCACTTGCATTGCCACATGTACCTGTGTCAAAGAGTAGCTGCTAAAAGTTCAAAGTGTGAAGTGGTTACAAGCAGCATTGCTGAGATGTTGATCTGATACCATAAGATTTCCTTTGGAACCTCACAACTTATGTGATCCTATGGTTCTAAACCTCGGCAAATTTTCCACCCAAAAAAGCCAACCCCAACTCCTCCTTTATGTGCACACTAGAACTTGTTAAACTCAGTTTTGAGATTAGAGTGCCACACAGCTTCCCAGTCACAATTCAGATTGAAGGAGGACAAGAATGGGTCAGCCGAGCTAACTACAGGGACAAGATTTCCCTTCCTGTCAGCAGGATGGATTTGAGTTTGACTACACTGGCTTAGCAACAAATTGGGTTTTACAGCACCTAGACTAAGGCTAGACTTAACGCTGGAGGTGATTAGAGTCTAGTGTGCTGAGCTGCCTCCATTCATGGGGTGAGTGGACTCCTCTTTGAGATCCTGTGCAGTTGTCAAATAACTGGTGTCCATTTTGCTCCCTCTGCTATTTTGGAAGCAACCTCCAAGAAGTAAGTAATGAGTTTTCTTGGATTGCCATTTCTAAAATTCCATCCAGTAAAGTTAAGCAAATGGGTCTCTGTAAACAGATGACTAAACCAAAACACATTTTCTAAAGAAAATTTATACTTGAAGTGTAACCAAGGAATAAAGAGCAGAGATTTCTCTCCATACATCCAACTGGAGACAGACAGGGAAAAAAACTTGTCATCAGAGACCTATCATTCAATAAACCAGGAAAAGATCTGACTTCAGTCCTGAGAAGTAGGGCATTACAAACAGAATTGTTCTGTACTGATGACTGCAGTGAGGACTGGCAGACACTGACAGCAGTAAATGCCAGGCATTCATAATATTCCTTGTGGGATGAAACACTGAGTGCTTAACAAAATTAGCAGGACTGTTCCAAAACTCCTTCCCAGAACTCAATATCTGACCATACACTGAATGCTGGGACCACACATGAACATGTTTCTCTCTTGTCTCAAAGTGACAAGACAAAATTACATTGGAATCATCACCCAACTAATAAATCTTACTGTCAGCTGGGTCTCCTTGTTGGTGGTTATTTTTGGTTTTTTGTTTGTTTTACTCCTAGCATGCCGTCTTGGATAACTGCATTAAGATGACAATATTATTTTTGTCTTTAAAAAGTATTTTAGTTCTCCCATGTGACTGTGAACAGTGGGCATATGTGGAGACTGGAGGAAGGAATGAAGTGTATTGTTCTTGTCACACTGTTCATTTATCATTGATGACTTAAGATATTTGCTTCCTGTACACTGTGTGTATATCCACAGGCTTGAAATCTCTCAAATATAGGAGGGAAGCTCTGTTTATGAAATGAGGAGAAGAAAAGAGAAACATTGTCAGGATATTTGGCATTGTTTATTATCTCTGATAAACCACATTCAGTATTTTAGTGTTTGGCCGATGAGCGTTTGTCCATCTGGTAAATTCACCATAACTGCAGCTGCATCTGGAGAATATTGAAGAAATTTGGTTTAATATTAGAAATTTCTATGGAATTGGAATAAGCTGTACTTGTGCAAATCACAGCTCAGAGAAGTTTTGTCTACTAGAGGTTGGCAGTGAGGCTGGCAGTGATACAACTGTCCTGGTGGAGAGCAAGCACAGTCTGAAGTCACAGGAAATCCACAGGGCAGTTCAAGTCCTTGCCTGAGACACTGTAAATGACAAGTGTTTTGCAAAGACTGATTCTGTAGATGGAGAAGACAGCTACACAACAGTTATATGTGACATTGTTTTTCTTGGTCTATTTTTCATATAAATTTTTCATAAGACAGAAGAAGAACCTTCAGATTAACACGTATTTGTAAGGTGTGTTTAAGTGAACCTTTCTTGAGAGAATTCCCCACACTGCCTCCTAAAAAAAAAAAAAAAATTAAAAAAAAACACTTGAGAAGAAAGGGAAACATCTCTGTGTGTCTCAGAGTAAACATTCCCTGCTGGGCTCTTGGCAGGCACTGAGCCCACCCCTTCAGAAAGAAATCAGATCCTGAAGCAAACTAGGTAAAGGGAAAAAAAAAAACCCAAAAAACAAAACTAAAAAACCCAACCTAAAAAAGCAGCTGTTAAAATATTTGGGCTTTTTCCTTCAACCTAGTGCTACGCATGTGATCATTTCAGTTGTTTGGCTAATGGTTAGAAGCCTCAGACCCTCTTAAATGTTAAAGAGAATAACATGGATGAATAACATCTTGTTCTTCTCACCACCATCCTCCTCATCACTGCCTTCATCTCCACATTCTTGGAGGACAGTCATAAGATTTATTGCATAATTTTTTGGTGGCTGTTAATCAAGTATGCAGTTACAGCTTGGTTTAATTAAGAAATCAGAGTGATTCTTTTATGTAGGTCACATCAGTTTTTGATTCTGAATCTCATAAAGTTCTAACCTTTCTGAAAAGTCAGCAATGTATCTATGAGTTTTAAAAAATCACTTTTTTAAATGCTTCTGAGTACTTTTTATGTCTGCAAATGACATTGCTCCTTTGCTAGATATATTGTCAGGTAAACCTTTGTTTGACTATGGCCCTTGGTGAAATCTATCATTTTGCAACAGTGTTTTCAAATAGGATCCATAAATACAGTTTGAGCTCCCAATTGTTTGAAGCATGGTCATGCTGGAAAAGGAACAATGGGTAATTTGGTGTTCCTTTCTTTGCTTCTCATCATTATTCATATCAATAGGAATTACATGAAAATCCCATATTCACAGCCCATCAAAGAACAAGGATATGCTGGCTCAGAGTTGTGATTTTTTATAAAATTATCTGAATTACTGTTTTCACTGAAAGGGAGGAGCCTGATATCTATAATGCTTAATTCATTTCTTTTTCTTGGTAATTGGACAGCATTCAAGTCTGTGGCTACTGGCTTCTGCTCTCAGAACGCCACATCTCTGTGACCACAGCACAGCTGCTCAGCACCTCACTCTCTTGTTACTTTAGGCTCAACCTCCAGGCTTGCTCCAGGTCCAGCCACCCTTCCTCTCCTTTCCTCTAAAGGAATCCTTATCCCCACGTGTGACATTTTAAAACAATCTGTATTATTTTAGAAATCTTCCTGATCTTTCTCTGACTCAGTATCAACAGAGTTAATTCAAGATTTAACCAATATTCCTCAAAGTACGTTTTTAGATATTAAGTGAAAAGACCAGTTATTCTTAAGTAGTACAGCATTTTATCCCTGATCAAGGTTTCCATGTCCTTGAAGACACAAATGGTTCAAATAATTTTTTAACCTGTTGAGAAGGTTATATCACCCTCAACAACATCTTTATTTCTCAAGTAAAATAAGGAATATACAATGAGCAGGGTTCAAAAGTCTTCATTGCTCAAGGATAGGAGGTCCTTCTGCCAAAGAGCAATGCTAAAGTGTGCAGGAACTGCATTTTTCCCAGTATTGGCCCAAAGCTCAGAATTTAACTCCTGAAGGGACTAGGATCATCACAGGCTGAATTACCTTCTAGTGTGCAAAACCTAAATCTTTGGATCCCCTAACTTACAAAAGCACAGCAATACAAAATGCTTTATATTAAAAAAAAAAAAAAAAAATCCCAATAATGACAGACACAAACACATAAAAACCCTACTGAAACAAAGCCTTTGCTGCAGTCAGCTTTTCTTCTTTTGAGAGTGGTGAAAAGACAAATAGTGTGGCAAAAAATGGCAGTCACACAAATTACTTCTAATAAAAAAATAGAATTGGCCAGTTGTCTGTCCCCTAATGTGAGTGCCATATCTGTCATGCTTACTGTTAAAAAGACTCCTCTCTTGTCTTAGTTCATACTGACTTTTGGAGAGTGTCCTGTCCTGTGTGATTCCCCAAACCTTGCTTGGGATGATGCCCAAAAGATTGAGAATATGCAAGGAAGCATGTCAACACTTATACAATGGGTTGTCATAGGCCAATGCCCCACCCCTATGTAATTTTCTTGTGTAGATGCTGTGTAGAGTAAGAGCCAATGTAGTCTATTAGAAAATAAGATGCAGCAGAATTGAGAAAAAGGGAATACTCAGATGAAAAGAACAAGTTCAGCAGAGTTTACAGCATCTTACTGAGGCAGAAATTCAGATCTAGGTGTTTAATATCACACTGCAGGCAAAACAGCATTATCTGCATCATCTGGAGGTGGGATGCCAATGTAATGAGGCACTGTTTATTAAACCTTTTTGAAGAAGAATTGGAAGGAATGCTATTCCTCCACACCTGTCCAGGGAAATGTTCCAAAGCAAGAGTTACAGGCTGCATGAAGAGTCCTACTTTTCTCCCTAGTGCAATGCAGAATCATGCTTTTCTTCACCTTGGATACTCTATTTCCTCCTCACTGCCTACACAGCCTTCCCATGTACAGCTTTTCGAGGTGGGCCCTAGCCATAAATGCCTGTGAGACCACGATTGCAGAAAGCAGCAGTTCCTAAGACCAAGACTGTAGCAAGCAGTGGCTCTTATTTCAAAAGCAGGTTTTTCAAAACTGTGAAGTTGGCCTTTTATTTGGTATAGGATTTGCAATGACACCTTCCACTATTTTCTTGGGATCAGCCAGAGCTGAATTATGGGGAACCAGCATTGTAACACTGAAAAGTGGCGATAGGAAATATTCATAAAGAAGTATTATCTCCTGAGTTTCAGAAAAATCATGCCCTGTTAGAGTGGTCTGGATAGCAAGAATGACCTCCTATAATTGAAGTTCCAGCAGCTTATTAATTGAAGTGCTCTTTCAATCTCTAGTAGCCAAATGCCACTTCCAAAAATTACATTAGCCAACTCCCTACCATTGCATTTCTTCCTTCTGCAATATTTGCATGCCAATGTAGCATTTTTGCTGAACATGAATTTACTGAGCAAGATAAGGAGGCACAAATGTGTTTTTTTTTTATTTTTGTACATGCAGGATGAGTATAGGTGCCTTCTAGTTATGAGGCAGTGTTGATTTAAAGCAGCTGTGCAGTTCCATCCCTTCCACTTGAAGATCTGGTTTGTCCCCCCTTCCCAGGCTGCAGCTGCATTCTGCAGAAGCAGCCACAAAGCTTTTCATCAGTTCTAAACAACTGTTTGTTGTCTTTGTTTCCTTTACTGAACCTCTGTGTGAGTTGGGTCCATGTGACTTCATTATTTTATAGTGACACATGAAAATTTGTCCTTACAGGTGACAACAATCAAATAACCTCCTCACTGTTTCTTTTGTGTCAGAAAAACTAAACAGCAGTTTTGACTGGGACATTTCTATACAATCTGTTAATGTCTGGTTGTAAACCCGCTGGTTAATAATTTTATTCTAGAATGTTTCCTTCCCTTCCCCCTCATTTTTGCTAAAGTAATCTGTATTTTCCAGCAGCAACAGGGAAACTGTGCCCTGAAGCAATCCCATAAACACTTGCAAAAAAGCATAATTTTTCACAGTCAGATATTCATAAGGCAAAAACTGGGTAGCTTCATGCAGCAATAGTGAAGGGCTGCAGACAGGCTGTCTAGTGGATTGTGCACTAGGCTGGGATCCAGGAATGCTTGAATCCTAGTGCTGGCGCTTCCACCAGCTTGCTGTGTGGTCTTGGGCCTGAGCAAGCCGCAGCTCTGTCTCACAAGTTGCCCATGTGTAAAAGGAGGATAATAATATTTGCCTGTTCCACAGGAGTCAACACCCCTGTGTTAATGTTTTTACAGGACTCTGAAAAAGCTAAAGAACTGCCAAAGTGTTTAAGCCTCTACCAAGCAAGGCATTTGTCTATGCATTTAGAATAAAACCTGCTTTAGTGAGCAAAAATATTTCAACCATTTGCAGAGCTTTTCATTGTTGGATATTCAGTGATGTTTTCAATTTATATAAGTGAAACTAAAAAGAATTTCTTAAAAGATGACCAAAGCAGTGGTTTTGCACTTTCTGTGCACTTCAGTAGACTTGCTTATCCCTTTGTCATATTCTCTGTACTTTATATTATTGTACACTAGCCAACTGCTAGATTCCCAGATCCACCACTGAACTTAGGCAATCTAATGAACTCATGTGGTCTTTCTTTGCTCATCTGACACTTATGCCGTGAATCTTTTTAGTAAAGCTAAACTAGATAATTACAAGATATGCACAATAAAATCAGGATAATCTAGGATGAAACTGCCACAGTCAGGGTAATATTAATTCTATTGTCTTGAGCTATGACAGCACTAAGCCTTCCAGAGGCAGAAAGTGTTTGCTGTAGTGCTGGGAGTCCTGCATTTAACCTGACACAGACATGAAGATGCACTTTGAGACAAATTCTTTGCACAAGTTCTGTGAAATACATAGTGTGGAGCACTATGAGGAGTGCTAATTTTATTTTTCATATCCTTCAGTCCTTCTCTCCTCCTCTCCATGGTACAGCTCCATGAGTGGATGAAGCCATATGTGAACTGAGGTTGAATTTCAAGAGCCATTTTGGTCAACGTGGCAAATGTTTCAAAAACCGTGAAACATTCTGCTTAAATGTTTCTGGTTTTTAAACACCTCCTGTGATTCAAACATCAGAAAGCAGTAATTGGTGTTAAGAAGCAGTGCCCAACATCTTTCATATAAAAGCAGCATTCGCCTCTGAGAGTCCTTTCTCTGCTTCAATCCAATGGAACCTTTATTCTTCAGACTTTTCTCTAGTGCAAATAACCTTAGTAATGCAAAAGAGAAATAATTTTAGCTTAATTCAGATTAAGCTTGGCCAGCCTGTCAGTTCAACTGTCTTACAGACTGGTCTGGTGAATACATTGCACTGGCTCTGGCATGCCTTGTCAGCACACATTGTGAGCACAGGGGAGATGAATGACTGTAGAATAAGAGAAAGAGAAGTATTGCCTTCTTTTAGGGATCAGTAAGTAGGTACTTTAATTCATTTAGATACCTAGAGTCTTAATAGGGCTATGACCAGCTATATAGGCATTTTCCAAGGTGCAGGCTGAGTGGCAAGCAGGTCCTAACTCCTTTTGGTTTGAATAAAGGTGCAGTGACGTGTTGAGATCAATCAGTTGAGCCAGCCCCTCTTTTGGCTGCAAACATACTGAGGGAGGGGCAGAAACCCACTGCCCTGGATAAGAAAGGATGAAAGCTCCAGATTTTTTTCACAGACACCAGTCAGCTCTGATTCAGCATAACCTGAAATCATACCCTAAGACATTCCCTTCCTCAGTGGGGAAGAGGAAAAAAGTCCTTAATTTGAACAAATCCCAAAGAGAGACCTAAGGTTTAGAAAACAGAATCACTAGTGTTTTTATATGAGGAAGTAAAGATCTTGTGACAACCAAGATTCTCGGTTAGGAGCTACATTCACATTGAAGAGGTGAGCTACAGAGGGCAAAAGAAAGTCTGAAACTTAATCTAAATGCTAATTGTTACTGGTTTGTTTGTTTTCTTTTGGCACACCTGTGTCTTTAGATGCTTTGCTTTCTCTTTAACATATTTCATCTTAGCAAATATATACTTTTGTCTTCATGGCAGTTGAGCTCAAAATGGTTTCAATGTGGCTGCATGACAGTCTCGCATTTCTTGGAAAGAGACAGTCCCTAAACTTTTCTCCCTATTCCATCACCTCTATTTTGTTGTGAAACAGTGCAAAACAGCACCAGTCTGTGCACCAGCACCAGCCAAGAATGCTATTTTGGCTCACAATGATGTGCCATATAATATGTCTGAACCCCAAAGATTCCTGCAAATTAGTATTGCAGCTCTCCATGTTGATGGACTGGGGAGCTGCTTTTCCCAAAGCTTTGGTACACAATTGTTTCTATCACATTACTTGCCTCAGAATCATTGAATCTATTAGGCTGGCAAAGACACTTAAGGTTATCCACTCCATGGACCCCAAGGAAAAAATATTGCAGTTACCATATTTGAGTATTATCTATAGGAAGGGATTTAGAACACATAACTTTTGTTATTTGGTATTTAATAATATTGCATACATATACAGTATATTTTATATAATTATATATGAATGTATATAATTTAACTGTAACTCATATAAGACATTGAATTATTAGAATAATAGAATCATGTGTTGGAAGGAACCTTAAAGATCATCTTCTTCCAATGTTCCTGCCATGAGCATGGACACTTTCGACTAAACCAGGTTGCTTAAAGGCCCATCCAACCTTGAAAACTTCCAAGTGCCAGATGTGGACAATGTGTACCTGAATTTTTGATCACAAATTTTTGACCCTCTCTGACCAATGACAAGGCTGAACAACACAGAGGTGTAGATAAAATATTCTCATTAATGTGTAAATATCCACCTTCTTCAGGGAAAGGATATTTTCAAATTTAATTTTTTTTTTCTTTTTAAACATCTTTTGCTAAATAATATAAAATATCTTAGATTCTTAATCTTCTGACACAAAAAATCAGTTTCTCTATTTTTATATCCAGATTTATTATATGTTATTGATATAGCAAGCATAAGGAAGCAATCCAAATCTGTCATCTTTAAATTATGTGAATGAGGACATTAACAGCATCAGTTTTGAGCACCTTCTTAAAACACCCTTTAAAAATTCTAGAAGTCTCACTCTAATCTGCTTGACAGAATACTAAATACAGAGGTAGAAGAAGAAGACTAAATGAAAATTGTTTGAGAATAATGAGGGAGTGATGAGTAAGATTTCTAGGTACCATTGCTACCTATCATTTGTTACTCCTGCAATTTTGTTTGAATTGAAAAATTTGCATTTTGTTCTGAAATTTATTCAAAGTCTCACACTTTTACAAGGAAACACTGATTTCCTTTACAGATTAGCTGAATGACTTGGTGCCACAAACCTTACTCTGTGTCTGGCACAGGCCTTTTACACTGCATTTTCCACTTCTACAGTTTTCTCATTGGTAAAAATTATGTTGCTTTTCTTTAGACAAGATTGTGAAGCCTGGAGATGGAAAAAATATATCAGTTACAAAACCACCCCATTTAGACCCATCTGTTTTTCTTGTTCACAGTGCAGGAATCTCAGACATTTTTTTCTCATACATTGTCCTTTCGCATTTTAATAGTTCCACAACAAGATTTGCTATTGCTTTCCTCAGGAAAAAAAATTCTAAAAGATCCCCAAGATCAAGAAATAGTTTCAAATATGTGGCCTGTATTTGACATTTCTGCATTTTTTTCTAGATATATTTTCCCTGTTTATATTCTAAGAAATGGCTTGCCTCACTGCTATTTAGAGCAAGCAGAGATTTGTAGACCATTCTTGAAATAGACAGACAGGAAATTGGCTTAGATTTACAGTATGCTGAACTCTGTGAACCATCCAAACCTGCAATAGCATGAAATAATTTCTGCAAACTCCACTTCTGCCCTTTTGTGTTCTGGCTGCACGTGGAGGACTGGAGCGGCACATAACCCATCATGTACAACTACATAATCATTATTGCTTTCTCTCTTTTAGGCAATAATCTTGCAAGGAATAAATTCACAGGACTTTTTTTAGTGCCATTAAAATAGCCATGTTGTATCCTACATACATGGTGTAATCTCAGCTGAGGGCCTGTATTTAGTATAGAGCAGTTATCCTGCTACTAAAGTACTTTCACGATAATGCAGTTATTAAGGTGGAGAATTATCAAGACAGCTGGACACATGGAGAAGGTTCATAAAGGTTTTACACCTTTAAAAACAATTTAAAAGCTGTAATATGATTTACATGTGGTTTGATTAGGAACTTTTCACCTAATTTAGTTACTTCCAAGTTAAAAAGAATAGTTTGAATTTTTCTACCTGCTCTTTCCTGTGTAAGTGAAATGGGGCTTATCAAAGGAGATGAAGTGAAACACACTGAATCTTTGCCATCACATTTTGCTGGTTATTGAGCTGGAAAGAGAACACTTCTGCACTAATGCAGAATAGCCATGAGATGCACCTGCCTTCTGCTTGTGCAATTCCCTACCCTCTGTTTATGTGTACTAGAACAATATTGCACTTATTTGTTCTTTATTCTTGAAACATCTTTGGAGCAAGGTAACCTTTGAGTTTCTGTTACTTTTCTTCTACTTCCTTCTACTACAGTCTGTCACTAAAAATCACTTTCATCTCTGAAAACCACTTAAATAAACTGTCCTTCTGCTGTGGAAACAGGTGGTTTATTTAATGCTGGCTGACTTTATTGTTTTATACAACTTTGGTTGGCCCATCTTCAGTTCTCTGACTGCTGACTGGAAGTGTAAAGATCAGCAGCAGCAGTGTTGGAACTACACATTTACAGTAGGAACAGGTAGTGCCAACAGGTCTGCAAGAAACTGCAAGCAAGAGCACTCACCTCTGATAATTACCATGGAGAAAGGAGGAGCCCTGCCTTTACAATGATGAGAATCTTGTAAATGACTTTCCAAGAGTGTTGCTTGTGTAAGTCTCAAGAATGATGATTTCTTCTGATAATTGAGAAATTCTAATTATTTCCAAAGCAGAGATGTTGTTAGGAGCTTATGTCAACAAACTCACTTTAAGTGAATAAATAATGGCAGTAAGAAATAAATGTTTAATTTCCTAATCACGCTGTGATTTCACATTATTTGTAACTTAGCTAAATTGGATACTATGGCTGTCTATAAAAGAATAATTTCATGACTATAGTAGTGATTAATTTAATGAAGAAAATACATTTCATGAAAAATTGAAGTTGGTCTAAATTACTTTTTCAAAAAGAAAAGAATTTTCTGTATGCAAATTAAACATCAATGTTGAGTAGCAATGTCATACGACACAGGACATCAGTAACAGAAAAATCAGCTGAAAACTTTCTGAATAGATTACTGATAAATCGTGAGTTGAGGATTATTTAAACAGATGGTTTGCAAGTTAGCTCCCGATAAGATACATAGCATTCACAAAAAGCCTAATCAAATAAATTATTACACTAAACCAAAAGTGGATTTACTGGTAGATCTATCTACTAAAATTACTCAAGAATTTTTGCCATTAAAAGATGAAACAATGTGCTGAACGAAGACAAAAAAAAATAAAGGAACAGAGAGATGATTTATTTCAATTCAAAAAGACAAGAAATCTGTCAGGACTGATAAAATATTTTCCTCTTCCAGTGAGAAATGGAAAGCTGTGGCTTAGATTCTGCTCAGTGTGTATAGCAGTTAGATAACTACTCTGTGGGTGTTAACTTTTCTAATTAGGATTAATTATCAATGAAGAAAAGAGAAGAAGACCAAATGAAAGACTTTCTGATCTAAGATATGGACAGGAATTACATGTTCTTTGAAACCTCTTCAGATGGATATATATAGGATTAGGACTAGAGTGGAGTATGACTGGAACTCCACCCATTTGCCATGAGTTTTTGCTCAAAAGATCCTTAAATCTCCGACCATTTTTTAGGAATAGTTTAATATTTTGCAATTATTATTATTAGCTCAACAGATAAGGAAACCAGATTTTGGCCATATGGCTTCACAGAAATACAAGAGAAATTAGACTGAGAGAGCAAGCAGGACGATGAGATGTTTCCCATGGTTTCTGAAATTCCTGTTCAAGATGCCAATCTTAAAGACCCGCTACAGTCTTTTATATTCTTAATATTTTCTCTCTTTTCCCCAAGTCCTGGACAAAAAGCACTAGTTTTAATTTTACAAGCAATTTTGCTAGATATTTTAGAAGTTTTCTTTATTATGTTCTTTTAAAATATTCTACTCTGTTATTTTGATACTATTTTGCTCTCATTTCAGTATGGCAGCTGCACAATGAAATCTTAATTCCTTTTACAGTTTAATCTTTATTATTGTAAACACAGTTGACTGACTTTTAAATTTTTTCCCAGTTTGCCCATTAAATGTATTTAAACACATTTTAATGTCATACAGAAATGTGTTTAGATCGCCTGTGGTTTTGCTTGTCTATCAATGAAATGCTACTTAAATGTATTTAAATTAGTTTAAATGCACACACATGTTCCCTGGAAGGGAAATTTCAGAACCCTCTTGTTTAATAATACTGATATATTTTATAGCTACAAATTCTTATTTTCATTGCAAAAAGGTATGCTTCTTAATTAAAATACTTGAAATAAAGAATATAAAATATATATTATTAAATATATATTTATATATTATATATATAATATATTTATGGTAAGTTCAGAAGAAAGAAGTCAGGAAAAAAGTCTTTAATAGAACTTCTCAGAGAACATATTTTATTTAGAAAAGTCTAATATTTAGAGTCCATTCTTGATTACAATTTAAAGCTAGACTTTAAAAATGAAATGGATCAGGATAGAACAGAAAAAATCTTTTAGTTTGATCTCTGCATTAGCTGAGACCACTGATTATATAGGACTTTTAATCTCTGATGTCGACAGTTTTGCTATAGGGAATCTATTCTGCAATATGCAACATGTTGTGCTGGAAACTCCTCTATTAATGGATGTGAAAAGAAAGGGAAAAGAAAACAATAATAGTAATACTACTAACAACAACAGCAACAACAATAATAATAGTAGATAAAGACTTTCCTAGAGGAAGTCCTGATGCAGTTGGACAAGATCAGTGCACGATATTCTTCCTGAATGTTTGCTGTCTTTACAGAGATAGCAAGGTTCAGAGCTTTTATTTCTCACTGCTGATGCATTACTTTCTTGAATGCTGTATTTTGCAACCTTTGAAGCCAGAAGACAAATCTCCAAAGCATGAATAATGCATATAGATTTTTTTTTATGTTTAAGATCAACCTACCTCCACTGGTGACTGGGCATGTTACAGGTGGATGATAATTTAAAAACCATAAAATTTACATAATTGCCAGTTATAGGGCTGTATTGGTAAACATTTCAGTTTTTGCTTCTGCAATTAGAAGTGTAAAAACAGCTGTTTAAAAAAAGAATCTGTGATTATCACAGTTAATTAATTTACATGAAAGATAGAATGATAACCAAAGCTGATTTGTGTCTCAGAGAATTTGCAAACCTAGTCTAGATGCACTGCAAAATGACAATGGCAATGATATACAATATCTTGATGGAGGCAATCACAACATGGTTCTTATTTTGAGGCAGAGCAATACACCTTGAACTGAAGGAGTGACATCAACGAGAATATAACAAATATTTACTGCAAGCAGTATTTTAACATCACTTCTTTGCCAGAAAAGGGAATTGCTGTATTCCTTGAGGTATACAATGTGTGCTTTAACCATGCTTTTGTTCTATTTAATATTTCCCCTTCATTATCTTGACTGTCCAAATAGTAAGAATATCTATTCATAAGAACACATTCAGCAATTATTTATTTCTAAACCCAAACTCCATAACATGAACAGTATCTTGTCTCCCCAGAGAAAGGTTTAGAAGTTTTCAAGGAAAGCACCTGTGTCCTAGAAAAGGCTCATTCATTAGTGCCAGGAGGAAAACAACCCTGCTTTTTCATACCCTGTAATCTTAGTAACTACCTAGCTTCCAAAAAACAGCATGTAGAATGTATAATGAAATGTGGATGATTTAGGGAAAAAAAAAAAGAAGTTGTAATTAGCAGAAATTATGGCATTTACAAATTGCAAAGCACAAGAAAGTTATAGCTTCATAAATCCAAATATTTCTCTCTGCCTGTTTCAGTATTTAAACAGTGTCCAGCCAAAATCCATTTTTTGACATACATTGTCTGCAGGTAGAACAGGACAGCATGAGAAGGATCCTGTGGAAGGCTCTCCATTGACTTTGATTTCTTTCTTTCCTCAATTCTTTGGGTAACTCCAATTGAAGCAGTAAGTCTTTCTTTCATTGCCCCTGCTACAGAGAGCGCAGAGTAACTATGTGAAGTGTAGCTCTCCATATAGTCAGCTGAAGTTTTACCATGTGTTTTATTTAATTTTCAAATCAATCAATCTATTAGAAAACACTCTGCATTCACAAACAAAATAGCAGTCTCTCAGGTTGGATTTCTGTTGTACCCAGGACAGCTTACTGATTTTCAGGACTTTCACCACACTTTTAAAAAGCCTCTCATTTTCACAGTGGTTTTTAAAATCTCATGAACTTTGAGATTAGTGGTAAAAGTTGCACATCTTCTGTAAAGTTCTTTTGTGATAAAACCTGCAGGGTGAGTTTATCTGCTCCTTGGGGTGCTCAGTGCCTCGTCTGCTACAGCTGACTGATACTGGCTGCAGTCACATCCACTACAGTCCTACTACTCCCAGAAAGTCTGCTGGAGCCATCACTAGCCAGGAGCACCTACTCGGGGATTTCTGGAGAGTGAAACATTTTATACATAAGAAAGAAAGGATGATTTATAGTAAGTCATGCTCAAAAAGGCAGTAAACATATGTGTAGCTGACATAATCTGGGGCAACACTAAATGAGAAACAATCAAAGGAAAATGATGATTAAAATAATATATACATCAAATATTTACCCCTTACAGAAGTAAAATAGTCATCACATTTTCAGAATCCTAGGCTTTTTGAATCTATAACTACTAAATATATAGAGATTTTGAAATTTAACAAGATATTATATTAAATATTAGCTAGGATAGGGCTTCAGTAAGGCCCACTGTGGTTTACTTGGTAAAAATGTTAACATCACTTATTTTTATTAATTACATTAATCTTTGAGATGTACTGCTGCTTTGCTCATTTGTAGTGTGAAGTTGATAAATCTGATTTAAGCTGATAAAGGAACAGGAGGATCAGAGATAATTAAAAGGAAATGAGGATTCATGAGAGCATTAAAGGATTCATGAACCTCTTTATATTGTATTAAATAATAATAATTTCAGCCACAGTAATTGAATATGTCACTAGTCTTGCATGTTTTTTGATACATCAATTAAAAGTCAAATAACGTGTTTCATGGAAAATTAAAGCAAAACAGGTATCAGAGGAAGAAAGGTAAATGTTCAATGAAAGACTAAGTGTAAACTTCTTGCCAGAAGACTGAGAAGAAAAAAAAATCTGTCCTCCCTCCCATTAAGTGAAAATGGAACTTCTTTAGCATAAATTGTCTTGGCAACCTTCATCATCTATTGATCTCAAATTTTGAGGATGCCTTTTGGATTCTCATGCTGGTTTGATGAGAGGGATTGCTCTTATTCTTCAGTGAAAAGCTTATTTATGCAGTGATAAAACAGTAGTACTTTTATTTCTGTCAGTAGGGGTTAAAACATGGCTGAGCAAATAGATTGCAATGTGTGGGACATGCTGTCTTGGTTTCAGCTACCACAGAATTAATTTCTCTTCAGTAGGTGCTACAGTGCTGTGTTTTTGGATTTGGAATGAGGATAGGGTTGGTAACATATTGTAGTTTTGATTTTCAGCTAAGTCACATTTATTCTAATTCAACAACTTTTTTTTATTGTCTCGTGCTCTGCCAGAGAGGAGTTCGACAATGGAAAATGAGAGAGAATGTATCTGGGACGGGTGACCTGAACTGACCAAAGGAATATTCCACATATGGCCATGCCAAGTATATAAACTGAGGAGTTACCTGATCTGGGCTCAGGAAGGGGGTTTTGGCATTGGTCAGTGGATAGTGAGCAGTTGCATTGGGCATCACTTATTTTTTCATTTTTATTATCATTATATTTTACCATTATTCTTGTATTTTACTTTCTTTTCAATAAATAAACTGTTCTTAGCATGCAAGTTTTACTTTGATTGCCCTCCCCATTCCACTGTGGTGGGGTTGGGAGGAGAGAGGGGGGTTGGGTGAGTAGCTGTGTGGTGTTTAATTTCCAGCTGGGTTTAAACCATGACGTGGTTAATGAAGGAACAAAGTTAAATAGAATATTGTCAAACTGCAAAACTTTATTTATTTTCATATATTGGTGCTGTACTTCCTCATGCTTGAAACTACATTTTCATTTCTCTCTACAGAGTCCCCATTTTTTCAAGCATTGGGGTGCTTTGAACCATTGGGTAATACAGTCCAGAAGTGACTAAAGGGGATCATCTAATTTAAACCTCTACTCAAAATAGGGTTAACTTCAAGGTATGGTAAGATTGCCTAGGGCCTTGCCTGCTCAGCTACTGAGTTATTTCCAAGATTGGGCGTTCTCTTGCTTCTCTGGGCATCCATCCCTGTGCTTGGCTACCCTCAGAGTCACTGTTCTTTGTTTGCAGTTAGCTTTGGTTTCCCCTGCTTCAGCTGGTGACTACTGTATCTTCTCTTTCACTGTATACTTCTACTAAAATCTCACCTTCACTGTCTCCATAGTCCCTTTTTCATAGCTAAAGACTAAAACTGGATACTTCATTAGCCTTTTCTCCAAGCTGAACAAACCCAGCATTCCCATCCTTTCCTGACATCACATGCATTTCCCCCTACCATCATTTTGGTGCCCCTCTGATGGGTTCTCTCCAGGTCTTTGCTTTCCGGTGTACAGGGAGGGAACAATATTCCAGCTGTGGCATCATGAATGCTGGATAAAGAGAAGTAATCACTTCCCTCAGCCTGCTGGCTATTATTTTGATAATGCAGCCCAATATTCAGGAAGCTTTCATCACCAACAGACCAGCCTTATTTTCCATTTAACTGGATTCTCTATGTACCCAGAATTCAAACTTACAGTTATCACAGGAGACTTGCTGGAACTGTTACTTAAATATCTTAATTTCTACAATATTAAATAGTTAAAGAAGTAGGGGAAGGAATATTCACATGCTTCTTACTAAATATGTTTCCCCATTATGAGACACCTATATTTGTTTTATTATGGTTTGAACATCCTTTGGAATTATTGAGCATAACCATCAGCTCTCAGTTTACACAAGGTATACATTCATTCCTTTATGGAATCTGGTGACTGAAACAAGAACAGCCTCCACCCAAAACACAGATACTTATCAAGAGGTGAGATAATTCATAATCCAAAATTTTATTGGTAGTTTGTAATACTTGGAAAAGAAGCATCAGATATATGAGTGAAGTCACAAGAGGAGCAGCAAAGATGAAAGCAAAGATTCAGTGGGTATATATGACATGGAAAGGCTTGTACAGAGATGTTGCAGTTGCTTTGTCTTGAGAGAAATTATAACATAAATAAAAAGCGAGGGTAAAACATTTAGAATATACCAAAAGCATACAACTAGAAAGGATGGCTTTTTTCCAACTTTTAGCCCTTGGTGATAAATATACCCCTATTTGGTTTTCATCACTATTAAGAAAACATGACTTTTATGGGAAAAAAAATAGTTCTTTTTATAGTGTAAATCCTCTCAAGTGTCCAATTTGCTTGAAGAGTAAATAGCTTTACAACCTAACAGATGGTGAGATTTGAGGAGAATCTACACACCAAAAATGTACCAATCTAAGTGGCCGTACACTGACAATGTACAAATACACTTCTCCAAGGAACTTAGTTTTAATTGGGTGGCTTGATTACAGTAACAGCCTTCAACTTGTACTCTTAAATTGGTCTGAGTGGTTCATAGAGGTATTTTTAATAAAGTTAAAATTTTTTAAAGCTTAATTGACATAAGGATCTGGGGTTGAAAGCCTACCCCAGAAGTCTGATCTGATTTCTTGCCAGTATCAATTTACGCCCTCTGACTGTGGAAGATAATGGAGCAATGAACACAGGCATGGCTGTCTAGGCTGAGTCAGAGGAGTTAGATACATGAATGAAGTCACTCAGTGACTTGCCTGGAAAGAATGCTGTTTCCTTCTACTGAAAATTAAGTCCTTTTCTGCTTAGATACTGAGGAAGTGTTACATATATCCTTAAGGTGATAAAGTTTAGTGTCTAAGACACCCTGTGAGCACGTGTGCTGTGCAAGGGAGTAGAGACATCACTCTGACAAATATGGCTTTGGAAAAGACATAGCATCCTTGTGGTACTACATTACCACCCTTGTATATCTGACTTAATGGATTAGAACTTTTCTTACATGTGTGTCTGTAGCACACCCATTTACAAACTCCATGCACAGGCAAGAGGAACCTTCTAAATATTCCCGTTATACCATGCTACAGCAATGAGGTTGAAGCGCAAGTATGAGGTTATTTAATGTTTTTGTAGAACTAAAATACTTCACTTGTCCTGCTTCTCTTCTTAGCCTGCCCCTTTCCAGTCTCTGATGAGCCATATTTATGGAATGTACACATGAGAGTGTGCATATAAATGAAATACCTTTGTTCTAGGAATGCACCGAGTAAAGAATAAAGCTTTATCAATACTTTATGAGCCCACAGTATTGTTGTCTCAAATTATGAACTAAAGTTGAAAGTACGAGGCAGGGCAATTTAGGAGGGAAGGAAGGAGAGAAGAGGGACTGTCTTTGAGGTCAGATCCAACCCAAACCATTTTGTGATTCCATGAAAACAAACATGAAGACATACAGAAGAGCAGCTTCTTTGCTTCCTTTCTGAGTGGGTGGTGGCTCTGCACTGAATTATGTGTTGGTGTCACATCCTTATGCCAAGATGCATGACATGGATATGCTCATGTCAATAACAGAAGAGCAGGGGTACACCCTGACACTCCTATAATCCTGTCCCCTTTTCCAGTTTTGGTACTTTTCAATGGCAGAGGAGCAAGTGAGGAGCTGGGGCACCATATACCACTGTGTGTGATTGACAGCTGTACAGGAGCCATGCAGAGATGGACAGTGGGGTGGTGATGGAAGATCAGGCCCTGGTAGCCTGACCTTTTTACCTCCCTGGTAACCTGTGACAAAAGGACTGATTGGCATACTTAGCTGGTATTCTTTTGTCTTTAATTTTGGAGTTTTGTCTTTATATTTAATATGACATTTAAAAACCAAATTTCCAAGCCAATGCCCCTACCAGTGTTCTGAGTGCTAGTATTCTGAGCTCATTTGCTTTTAGTTGATCCTTTCCTACTCTGCATCAAGTACTGCATTTGCTATTTAAAACACACAGGGGAGATAACAAACATTCTTTTAAATCCATGCTCTGGATTTGACCTCTGTTTCAGATGGGTCTGAGTGTTGATCTCCTACCTCCTAGGTGGTTATTCTAACTGCTGCACTCTGTGGTATAGGACCAGCAGCAGTGTTGTCAATCTATCTCCTTCATTCTTCTCAAATATCTTTCCCAAACCAAGATATTTATGTAGTGCTGAATAATTATTTCAAAATTAAACTTTCCTTTGAAAATCACTATTTTCCAACAATTCAGTATAATTTCTAATCCCTCAGAAGCTTTCTTTTTTCTTCTTTTGCCTGACAGATAATTTTGCAAAGTTTCACTCAGTTTTACTAATATGTGATCTAATACTAGTCAATTTTTTGAGTCAAAATGAGTTACACTATTTCTTTGATAAATCTATTAAAGTTAGAATATGTACAGAACATTTTTGTTGAAGTCAAGCGCTCCATGCTGGTTCTCCAATCCCTGTAAACACGCCTGAATAAAAAATTCTAGCAACAAAGGATATCACAAGGCACTGACCAAAACCTGCTCTCATTTATGGAACTTTGACACCAGGTAGGTTGCATCTGGGCAAACAAAGGCAATGTCTTAACCTGGACTGAACTTAGCTTACTCTTTTCTAGAGGAAGATAAAATATAAGCCTTCAGGATATCCTTCCGAGTAGAAATATTTTGAAGACTGCTTTTCTTTCTAGACTTTTCTAAGATCATGAAATTTCTTTTTTTTTTAGTTCTTCCTAAGTTTATAGGTTCTAAAAAATATTTAATTTGATAAAATAAAGTGAAGATTTAAACAAAATTTGAAACTTATTTGGCTTTTTTATTAGAAATTGGAAGTATCAACAAGGTTGGAAAACTGCTGCATGTGCCTTGCTGAGTTAATGTAGACCAAAATTTATTTGTGAAGAGACTGATGATTTTGAATTATATTAACACAAATCACCATGGAGCATATTTAAATTCAAAACCTGGGGAACATAACCACTGCTGCCTAATTTTCACTACTGTTTAAATCTAACCCTCAAATTAAAGCACAAAAATAGAAGTCAGAGAAAACTTTGACTCTGAATGAGTCAAATAAAAGAATGAGAGAGAAAAAAGGTGCAGTTAAGCATTCAGACCAAAACCAATCTGTTTGATTAATGGATTTTACCAAACTATCAAGTTGATATCTTTCTTTAAGCAAACAAAAGTGTCTGTAAGTTGTCTGCTCAATATAAAACATCATTCCTTACTGATATGAATGAAAAAAATGAATCCCAGGCAATTACAGATGTTGTGCTTCCCTCTTTTCCCTATTTCAAAGTCCATCTCATGAAATAGAATTGTAGAATCATTGAATGGGCTGGGTTTGAAGGGACTGTAAAAATTATCAAGTTTTACCCACCTGCCATGGGCAGGGACACCTTCTACTAGACCAGGTTGCTCAAAGTCCCATGCCACCTGGCCTTGAACATTCCCAGGGATGAAGCATCCATGGCTTCTCTGGGCATCTTGTTCTGGTGCCTCATCATCTTCACCATAACAAATTTCTTCTTTACATCCAATCTAAACCTACCATCTTTCAGCCAAAAATTATTATCCCTTGTCTTGTCCCCATAGGCCTAGGTAAAAGTCTCTCAAAAATATTGACTTAACGTAGTTGTTAATAGGGACTTCAGTCCAAATAAATCAGATTGAGCTGCAACACATTTTAAATAATGCCTCAGAAACCTGCAAAGGACAGTTGTAAAATACATATATCCCAGCTCAGAGGCTTCTCTGTGTCAGTCTGGACTTCTTCGTCCTCTGAGAAGCAGAAAACAATCATAGGATGCAGATTTCTCAAATCATGTATTTTTCAGGTAAATTGATCTTTAGAAGGAAGAGTGATTTACCAAGGCATAAATCACTAGTTGCAAATTTCATTAGCCACAGCAATAGTAAAAGTTGTGACTATACTTCAAGTCTTAATTTTTCCTCCAAAATGCTTTCTACTCAGATAGAAGTGAAGAATCACTCAGCTGCTGTTCTTTGTTTCATTTGAAAAGGACTTGTCATACACCACAGATGAAAGTTCAACTTTTGTGCCATGGACCTATCATTTATATAAAATCAATATCCAGGTGCTGTCAGTTGTTCTGCTCTGTTGTTAGCTGAGACTTAACCTGTTGCTCAAAGGTGAATAAAATACTGATATGTGGGAAGTTGTTCCTGATACATGCAGTAGTGTAAATCAAAATGTATTTAATATCAAGTAGAAAGCCTCAAAATTGAAGTCAGTAAGGTCTTTTCTATGTTCTGTACTAAAAGTGAAAAAATAAAGGAATAGCCGGGATAAGGTATTTCTGTGACAACCAACCCTAAAATCAGAGAAACAGGATACATTTCTTCCAGAAAGGCAAGATATTACAATTCAGGTCCTCTTGACAAAGCCATTCAGCAGCATTTCTCTTCATTATGAAAGGAAAATATTAAAAATTACTCGGTTGAATTAAAAATTATATTCAATGTACCTATTTGTGTAGCCAAAGGGAACCAGTGGAATGATGTTCAAAATGCAAGGGTAACTGGAAATATTTAACTCCTTGAGAGCATCTGTATCACAAATTTCAAGCAATTCTCTGAACCCACCCTAGCTGCTGAAGAAGAGCACACTGTATGCTGAATGCTACTGCATTGATCTGTGCTTAAAATCTTGACCTTAGCAAGGCTTAGATTAGCTTAGTAGAAGCAGAAGTCAATACATGTCTTTGCCACTGATTGAAAGCCCATATATATTCAGAAGAGTATTTATAGACAGCAGTAATTCTACTTTATATTAGATTAATTTTCTTGTCTAAACAAAAAAGTATAAGGACTCTGCACCTCTGAGCAGTACAGTCAGAGATGAGCTGCATGTTGGTAAGCTTCTTGAGTGTGAATTTCCAGGATCTGTAGAAGAGAAATGGACGTGGTAGAAGGACAAGTGCAAAAAGTATCTCAGATTTCAGGAACAAGCCCACACGTTTAAGTACACAACAATGAGATAAAGACTGACTAAATATACCAATTAAATGTGTTGGACGTGCAAATTACCTTTATCTAATACAAGTGTGTATATCTATATGTATATATGTGTGTGTGTGTATGTATGTATATATCTGTATATGCTGGAAATACCAATACAGATGTAGAATAAAATGTAAGTAAGACAGATTTTACCATGCCTTTTTCAACCATGGGCATCAAAATGTGTTAAAACATGAGTTTTAGATGCACATCACAGAAAAACAAATAGTATCACCGGCTTTACGGACATATTATAAGCACAAAATCCACTTGGAAACTTTGTAACAAAAATTAAGTCTATGTTTTCAAACATTTTGCTCAATAATTCCTATACTGCTATCCTGGTTTCAGCCAAGGACAGTTTTTTAGTTTTGTTTTATTTGCAGTAACCGTAGGGGGTGGAGCCTGGAGCCAGGTGGGCATGTCTAGGTTGTTATTCTATACCACCATAACAGCTCAAGAGTACGAATTTCAGAAGTATTCTAGGGTGACCCCTTTAAAAGCATCTGCCTTTCAAGGACCACAGTAGAGGTCACTGCAGGCAAATGAATAAGTGCTGTTAAAATCCGGAGTTAAGGTTTGAATTTACAGGAGGTGAGTATTGTAATTTACACAGGACATGGCTGGTTTCACTTTGTTGAGCATTGGAGCAGTTCAGCACAACTGTTTCTTAAACTGGCATAAGCATTCTTATCACAGCCTAACACCACTTTTTGGTATAACGTTTTGATTATAAAGAAAACTAGACCGATGTACTGATCGGGCAAAAGAAGGGAAAGGAATGATGTAAATGAAGGAAAGGAAGTAAATTTAGGAAGAGAAGAAGACAGTGGGGAGGAAAGAAGGGTAAAAAAAAGAAAGAAAAAGGAAGAAAAGGAAAGAGAATAAGAAAGGAAAGGAAAAAAGAAAAAGGTAAGATTGCTGAAAATATCAATTTTCGTTTGTCCTGGTTTGCAGGTTCAGTTCAGTACTCACACAGCTGTGCCAGCACACTTTAAGGAGCAATTCAAGGGCAGAAAGAACTAACTGGAGTGTGAGAAGAGAGAAGGAGTGTGCTAACACCATACTGCTGCTGAGAAATGCAAATTAGATCCAGTGTCAGGCTCAGCAATTTCAAACAAGGAGCAGCGTTGCCTTGCTTTAGCTGGGCCTGCCCAAACTGACCCCCAGCAAACAACTGGCACCTGCTAGCTTCATTGGCAGCTGGCTGATCATTTTCAAAATATTGCTGTCACTTAAAATCACAGAAGCACTTAAAGAAGAAGATGAGCTCCTCAGTATTTTTGAAGATCCATGGCTCCGTGATTTTGATGTATATAAGCATAGATGTGACAACTTTCAGCACCTGCACATAGGAACTACAGAGCTGTACTTCTCTAAGCAGCCAGTGTGACTGAGCACAACCAACCTCCTAACACAATCTTTTTCCTGAAATATTTCAGCAGAGTGTTCATAGTTTGTTTACTGATAAAGCACCTCTGTGTGCAATGCAATATGCAATGCTGTAGGCAAATCTCAAATTTATAAATTCACACCGCCCCCGAATAAATCAGCTATCCCTGTAAAAATGCAGCTTTGCTGAGGCAGTGATGTCTGTGTCAGGGCTTTTCTCAGCAAAGCTTTTGGTCAGGAGTGTGCACAGCTCTGACTGCTTTGCGTCTTAGCCAAAGCAACAGGAGCCTACAGCACACAGCTTAGGCACAGTTATGTTGTAGTGTAATTGATTTTCACTTACACTGAATGTCCTAAAAATGCATTTCCCCAGCTAATTTTGGGCAGTGCTTAGCTTGGGGTTGTGAGAAAAATATGTTATTTGGGATTTACATTACTGGAAATGTTAACTTTTCTCAAATAAGTTCACTTGAGAGGAACAAGTCTGGATTTTACCAGGGGACAAGGGGAAAGAGACACTTGGGAAAAGTTGCTGTTAGAGATGAAGAATGTTTTATCAGTATAACAGCTCCAGCATTATAGCATCCTAATAGTGGAAAACAAAACTTTAGATAATTGACCAGTATTGCAACAGCAGCACATATTTTACATGCAAACTGGGTCTAAGCCATTTAAATGTTTTATATGTGTGGGTACACAGGATATGATTTTTCTACAGTTTCTAGATGAGCAGGAAGAGATCATTCAAGGTAATTGTGATCTTTTAAGTACTTTTATCTGGTTGATTCTGTGAAACTATTTACACACATACACACACACATGTGTATATGTATGTATGTATGTATGTATGCATGTATGTATGTATGTGCTTGTGTGAAGAGGTGTAATGTATTCCAGTAGGCACCCAAAGGAAACCAGGGGGCTTTTGCTGGGACTTTTTGCTGTGCTAAAGCCACAGTCACAGCATTCATGACAGGGCAAAATGAGGTTGCTCTTTTCCAGGTGTATCTGGTCCAAAGCAAAACCAGAGTGTAGACCTCAAAAAATGTGGTCACTGGGGTGAGCATGTCTGCCACAGCATGAGTAGATGCAGCCTCCCTGGAGTAAACTTTTCTATTTTTTAAATTTTATTTTTATTTCTATCCTGACTCTAGGTTTGCCTTAGGGCATCTATTGGCTTTGTGATGGAGAGATATTAAAAAAAGCCTTGGAGTCTGCTGAGGTTTCTACTGGGAGATGTATCTCATCAGGAGGCCTTTTGTCTGCACGCGTTTTGTCTGCATTGTGGAGCTTCTGAGCCTCTTGCTCTTCCTCAACACTCAGCAAAATATCCTTCCCATGCCAAAGACCTGCATAGCTTGTCAGCCAAAGGTACGTCATCAAATGGTTCTCCCTCCAAGCGGCTCTTGTTACTGCACAGGACTGTGTGTGGAACAGTGGGTCCAGTGTTTGGACTTCATAGTCTTTTTTTTTTGGTCAGTTTAGCAAAGTAATTACCTACAATAATAAGTGCCTATTAAGGTATTGCAGTCTCCTGCAGCCATGTGGTGCCACATTTGTTTAGAAACATACTTTGTGGCTTCATCAAAACTCTTTAGAATGTTTGTCTGTTTTTAAATGCCTTCAGAGAAATCAATCAATCAATCAATCAATCATTCAATCAATCAACCAATCAATTTTTTATTCAATGTATACATTGAATTAATGTGTTGGTCCTGACCTTTGTAACCCAATTTTAATTGTGATTTTAGATCTATAAGAGAAAATTAAGAAAAAAAAATTAATACATAGATCATATTACATGCTTCATATTTATCCATAAATTTCCAAAATATTTAACATAGCACACAGCAGGAATAAGCCACAATATTTTTATTTCTCAGGAGCTAAAGGAGTGCAGGAGCTAAACTTAGGTATTCAGCTCTGAATCTGCAATATTCCTGACATTCTCAAGCACACAGAAGTACCTTACTTTCACAGCCTCTTTCAGTTCTTCCACATAGTTTCTACCATGAGGTTTATCTTAATATCTGATCTGAATTTCCCTTGTCACATAAACCTCTCTACTGTATATTTTATCTGTGAATTCTGTTATTCTTTGCTGATTCTTTCATTCATTCTTCCAGTTTAGTACTGAGTAATGGATGTAATATTTCTTCCCAGCTCTCTACTACCTTTCACTCAAAAGAAAGACAAGCCTATAGGCAACTGCAACTGCAGTAGTAGTTATGTGATTAAAGAATTTGCCCAAGGGGAAGAAAATGGGACTCAGCTTCTTGCACTGTCAGAGATCCTGCAATGCTGATGGTGAGCTGAGTAGGCCCACAGCCAAAGAGGGTTTAGCATCTCATTAAAAGCTTCTTGTTCTACTCAGCTACAAGCCTAACTTCTCTCCTGCATTCCCCCTTTCATGCTGGCAAGTTTGCTGAGAGAATGCCTTTGAAGTTGAGGTACACAGTGGAAATGAACAGGGGAACCAAGCTTGCTGCTGTTGATGAGACTTAAAATGAGACAGAAGCCAAGCTGTTGTCAGTCATGTCAACAGTGATTTACTCTTAAGGCTTTGCAGACCTAAAGTGCAGGCATCTGAGGAAAAGCAGGAATGAGAAATGAGGTGCTGATAGACTCTGGGCACCTCCAAAGATTAAGCAGGAGCTTTCAAGAACTCAGTTTTAGGTTCTTAAATTCCAAGTCTCACTTAAAAATATCATCGCCTTTCTTGACCCAGGCCTCGTGATAGCTGTGTTTCTGTGACCGCCTGTTTGGAAAGAGATTTGCAAATATCTACACTCCCAAGTATCTGTTAAGTGAGATAATAGCACTTGAATATTTCATGTGGTCTGAAGCTGAATATTATCACAGAAGCTGAGAAAAGCTTGGATATTCATATTTTCCAACCTGTGTTTTCAAATTAAAAAAATGCTTCAGATTTCTCTCATAACTAGCTTTATTTCATTCCTTGATTAAACAGTCTAACCTGTAGACTTACCTACAAGCAGAGAAAATAAGGGTGAACTACAGAATCCACAGCTCTGTGGATCTCAGGTTCTCAGTAGGAAAAACAGGGTGTATATGGAGGGTATTCTTTCGGGAACAGACATCATTTGAAGAAAATTGTTTCAAGGTCATACTTCTGGATGTAGTCTCTTTAATGTTGCCATGACTCATTCTGCAAACATTTGGCATGCATTTTACATTACATACGCTGAAATATGCGACTTACTTTTAAAACTGAGAAGATAAAAGTTAAAAGTTGCGAAAAGCTCAGGTATCGCAAAAGGGTAGGTTCCAATAAAACATTGAGGAGCTTGAGTTTTTACAAAAAAATGTATCTTTTTATTGCTAATCTGTAAAACTGAGTTCAATTATTTTTAACATGTCTTTATTAAATGTCTGGCACTTCTATCCTGGAAATACTATAATCTCCATCATGCTGACCTGTTTGCTATCCTGTGTGTGGTCCTAACTAGAAACCCGTCAGAAAAAAACCCCGAACAGCTGGGGAGAAAAAGCAACTCATGCAGTTTCCATTCTCAGAAACTGACTGGTCTGGGATACCTAGAAAAGGCAGTATTCAGATCTCATTAAATATTTTTATATGTTATACAAAAATAGTATTTCCTGAAATTCTCTAAAAATTTTCTTGAAGGATGTATACACATCCCATTAAATATAATAGAAAGTTTTTTTTTACACCAAACTATTTGTGTTCCTAAAATGGTGTTTACAACTTTTATAATCCCTTCAAGTGACTTTGTGATTGTTACACAGATTTTCTGAAACAAACAATAATTGAGTCTTGTAGGTAGAAATATGTTAAAAATGTTGTGACTTTCTAGGAAGGAACAAATAAGCAAACAAAAGTTAATAGTGGACTTTAATTAGTTAACCATTGTTTTGTATCAAACTCTCTGTTGGTTTTATGGTTTAGTTTTTGTTGCCCAGTGATATGATGATGATTTTTTTTCATGGAAA
Organism: Poecile atricapillus; assembly: GCF_030490865.1. Classification (NCBI taxonomy): domain Eukaryota; kingdom Metazoa; phylum Chordata; class Aves; order Passeriformes; family Paridae; genus Poecile; species Poecile atricapillus. The sequence goes on along the minus strand of NC_081289.1, from coordinate 45,097,766 downwards.
TATTCCACTGATTAAAGTGCTAGCAAAGAGGAGACTGGTTCTAGTCTCCAGCTCATTAGAAATTTTGGTTTAGTTATTATACCTCTGAAATGATCACTGAAAAAGAGCCAGTATGGCAAAGTAGAAGAAGAAAAAAAATCTTTCAGAAATAATTTTTAAAAGTAGCCTTTTAAGGCAACTTAAGTTTAAAATCATTATAGGGCAAAAGAAAAAGTTTGGGGAGCAGATTGCTAAGAGCTGTAATAAAGCCAATTTCAAATGTATCAGTATGAGGAAAACTGGCAAAAGTCCCTTAAATAATTAAAGGCAGGAAAGTCAATGCAGAATATCTAGAATTATTTTCATGGTTGTGCATTGTCAGAGAGATGATTTTTAGAGAGAAATGTAGCCTCACATTACAGTTTATGATATGTGACCCAGTCTGACAGCTTGTAGTTTCCAAAGCTGAAGAGTCTACTTGTATCAGACTTCTGTTCCTTTACCTCACTTTTGTCTGAGCGCTCCCACCATCCACCTTGTACCAGCTCCTTTTCCCATCAGTAATTTTCCTGGGCATATAACAATGCCTTGGTGTCAGTGCTTGAAGAGAAAGAGAAGATGAAAATTTGACTCTTTTAAGAGATGTCGAGAATGGACTGTAAATTCCATGCAAACTGTCCAAAATAAAATAAAATAAAATAAAATAAAATGGAGTTACAGATAGAAAAATGTATAGGATATCGCAGGGAAAATTTCCACAATTATTATAAAAGAAAACTAGACCTTGTAAATCTCTCTCTTAAAATATACCAGGGAAATAAATAGAGAACATCCACTTTGTAGCTGTATTTTCACAAATGCTTATTTCTAGGTATATTATCATATTATTTTAAACCCTATGAAAGCAAAGTCATTAAAAAGTCTCGTAATTCTGATAGAATAGTTGATAAGTACACTATAATGCAAAAAGAAAAATTGTTCCTATCAGCATAATAAAGAAGCACAAAGCTGAATTATTTAAGAACAAGATCTGAAAATCATGGTGGGTCATAAGTCTCTGAAACACATCAGCTCAACTTTGATTCAGAAAAGTAAGCAAATTATTGAAAAACATTGAGATAATATAGGAATTTACTGTATTGCTAAACATTTTGATCTAAAAGCTTCAAATTGAGATTAGATGTGAGGAGCTAATATTTTTAGAAATGACTTTATTAAATTATAAATTCAATAATAGATCCAGGAGCAAAGTAATTCTTTCAAAACTACAGTTACACACATTCAAGTAAAAAATGAAACCAAAAGGAAAACAAAGCAATTTGACAGGTTTCTCAAGCTGTAGGTTGATAAAAGCTGTAAATGAGCCTAAGCCTGCTGCAGGGCTGAATGAAGAGTGCCATTGTGCTGGCTGTTCTGGACTAGGCACTCCCTCCCCTGCCCTGAGCACCCCTGAGCGCCTGTACAGCAGAGGGCAGGATCAAATAGCAGCTTCTTCAATGATGTTTCAACTCAGGTTATTTTAAATTGATCATGATCATGAGGTGCAACTTCCTAGCACAGGGGCTTGCTCAGGCTTTGCTTTGATAGGAAGCTGAGAGACAGTTCATGGGCATCTCTGTGCCTGTGGATTTAAAAGCCTTCCTAGATCTACCACTTTGTAAGTATCCCCATAAGCCACAGTAGCGTACACCTTTCCAAGTGAGATAAAAAACCTACATCTGAGCTACTTCTAGCACCTAAAAGAGCCAAATTAGACATTTCTTCAGATACTTTCTGTACTTTATTTTTGCTGTTAAATTGCTACAATTTTAGGAAGAAGTCTAACCTATTTTATAGGAACAGCACTCTGCATAGAAAATATTAAATTTCTTAATCTCACAGAGTGTTTTTTGCGCACTACAAGATTAGCAAAAGGGTAGGGGAGAGGCTCCTGTAGACAGTACTTCTGAGTAGGAACTGCTGTCACAAAAAAATTCTCTAGAACCGCTGGTGTCTCTAATAGCAAGTGAGATTTTTAATAACATTTACCATATGTGGCCCTGTCTGACAAGACAGTTTTTTGTAGGCTCTGTTCCCTGTCTAAGGTATTGCCTGGTGATTGTCTGCTGGAGAGTTTTCATCCACTGAAATCCTACTTGATCTCCCTAGAATCACACTTAATGAGAAAGGCACCGAGTGACAAATCAAAGAGTGATTTCTACATCCAGAGAGGATGTACAGGTGAGTAGATTCATTACGTGAATAAGGGTTCAAAGACAAGCTCATAAATTTGTCCAAAATGTCATTGTTCCAAAGGTAACAGGAAAGGAAATGCCAGAACAAATATCATCCTATTCTCATTTGCTTTTGCAGTGTACTCCTGGACACAAAACAAAAAGGAAGTAAAGAATAACTTAAATTTTAATTTGCCATTTCGTGGCTATATATCCTTAGTAAGAACTAAAGCAGCAAGAGCAAAACCATAAGACTCACCCAGATCTGGGCTCTCCACCTGTTATATTCTTATGCTACAGCAAATACAATAGAAAGGGAAGGAAAGTAATTCCTTCTGTTCTTTGACCAAAGCATGACACAGGCTTTCCATTTATGAAGCACTGGGCAAGATGCCCTGTGTGTCATTCTTGTGAAAGGTTATAGGTAATACTCTCCTGCTGATGAATACTAGACATCTTCAAGAACATCCTTCATTGCTTCAAAATCTGACTAGAAAAAGTTATGGGATGGTCCATCTGCACAGGGATTGCATAGCTTCTGCAGAAGTCCTCACTTGGATTGACTATTAATCCTAAAAGTGAACAAAACTGGGGCTTTTTAGCTTCATGCAATTTTTTTATTTCCATATAATTGTTTGCTATCCAGTTACACTCTTTCCTTTTTCAGCAAAAATCCAGGTGGCATTCTGTTGCTTAGTCTGGGCTGGAACACTCTTGCGTTTTGCTAGGGCTTTGAGAAGAGCCACGTGGTTAGATTTTGGTTTATTTAAAAACCCAAAGGAATAAATCCCAAATCATCAAATGAGGAGATCTTTTAGGGTTTCCTACTTTTCTGTCTACTCACCCCAGCAGCATGCTGTTGCAGCATGACTCCCGAAAACCTCAGGGAATCAGAGATTTGTAAAATGACACTGAGAATATAGAGCTCCTAGCAGGTGCGCAACCCGCTAAGTCAAGAGCTTCTTATAGGAGAGAGCCAAGCCACACAATAGGAAGGGAATGCCCTTTTCTGTTTTAAGGCTGGGAAAACTCTTTAACCCAATGACAGAAGTAAAAAAGAATCTTTAGATTTAAACAACTGATAATTTTATTGAGCAGTCTTTTTCTGGAGGAGGGCATGGTAACTTGGTGAAAGCATAATTCAATTGCCATAAGTAATGGAAAATAGCTTCTATAAATATTTTTTCTTATTATTTGAGTAAGGCTATTATTATGACTAGAGTAAGGTTACATTTTCATTTATTTCTCTGTGTTCCTATTGAATATTGTTTCTCCAGTCCCTTTCACAACTCCACAACTATTTGCTTCATGGTGAAAAATTCTGCCTTTTGAAAAGGGAAACTACTTAACATGACTGCAAAATAAGGAAAAGAGAGGATATTTCCATGTAAATTACTGAGCTTAATTTTGGCTGATTAAAATCTTACAACTCTGAGTGGCTCCACAGTAGACTTTTTTTTTCCAAAACATGTTTTTGGAAACAGTGAAACACTGTATTTTTTTGGCGAACAGTTACAGGAATTTAAGCCTTTAATCAAGCTATGCTAAATGCTTCAGTTTATAAATTGTTTATGAGTTAACCAGGACTTTCCACACAAATCTGTTTCACTTTAATAATAGTCTGGAACTTTTCTACACACTATCCTGTCCAGTACAGTCTTCTAGTGTTCAGATCTGGATACTGTTACTATCCAATTAAAATTAGTCTGCCTTACAGAAAAGCTTAAATAATGTTCATTAATTCAGTTTAGTGCTGCCAATATTGAATAATAATAATAACAGCAACAGCAGCAGCAGCAGCAACATCAACAACAACAACAACAACAACAACAACAACAACAACAACAACAATAATAATAATAATAATAATAATAATAATAGCAATACATTTAAAAAAGGTTCTCTAAAGGTCTTCCTTCTTGCTCCTGATACACACTATAAGAAAGGCAGGCACTGATTCACCTCTACCTACTGTCCAGCCTGCCTTGGCAAGCCTGATGGATGCCTTGGTACAGCTGTTTCCGTGTGCCAGCCCAGAGTGAGGAGTTGTAGTTTTGCTCTGAGCTTTACACAGCTGCAGTTCAGCCATGTCCCTGAGCCCCACCACCATCCAGGGGGATTAATCAGCCATACTAATGACAGGTCAGTCTGTGGGGTCAAAGCATTTTGTCATGTTGTTAAGTGCTTGGGGTACACACTTAGACACTGAATACCAACAGAGAGAAAGCACTTTGGGTCACCCTCCTGGCAGAGAAGTGGTGAAACAACTATTGGCAAACCTGTTTGATGAGCATTCCTGCCCTCTCGTGGTAAAAATCTGCTAAATTTAGTTATTACATACCATGTTTGCTTGTCAAGCACAAGAAAAAAAAAAAAAAAAAAAGACTAGTAGAAGAAAAGTATGAAATATTTATTCTCTCATGTTTATTCACATATCTTTCAGCGTCTGAATTTCGAGAGGTCTTTGTATTCCTTCAGGTTTTGCCTGCACCAGATGAGATTCTCAGAGAAGCTTTAGTCTCCAGTTTAAAAAATCCTTACACCCAGTTTAGCCAGATATACTTTACACGAACATAAAAATGGACATTATTTCAGTTTTATTGCTACTCAGAGTGCTTACTTTTTGGGGCTTTTTTTCTATATTTAAACTATTCCTGGGAAGCCTATCACTAATGAAAAGAAAGGAAAATCCTGGAAAAAATATGTTTGGGTTGTAAATATACCACTTTCAAGTTTCTTTCCAGTATCAACATACACTTAATTATGCTGAAACACGTTGCACTGTTGTCCTTTATTCCCAAAATAGTTTGGCGACTGTCTGAAAACCAAGATTACATAGAATTCTTATGTTTATTAATATTTTGAAAAAGGCTATTTAGATAGGAAAAATCATGCCCTTTTGACAGCTCCAAAAGTGGATTCTGAAAAAACAAAACTCTTTTATTTGTGAGTCTAGGTGGTGTCACATCTGCTCTTCAGATGCACAGTTTACTTTGTATTAGGTCACTTGCAGTCTTCACAAGGGCTGAATCATACTCGTGCTCCATCCGTACTGGCTTGTGTCATGTGATGCTGTAAAGTCAAATTCAGATTTAGACAGGAATTTATTCTAGGAAGAACAAAAATATCAGCTAGATGAATTTGCTTGCTGTGAAGGTTCTTCTTTCATCTTGTCATAGTAAAGGGTTATTTGGAAAAACTTGGCACCTGCACACATTCAAGGGGAAACGCAGAAATACAAGAATTAGCAAATCAAATGGTAGCACCAGACATAAAGTAAGATATTGCAAAAGTGGATAAGAAGAGTCAACTAGCAACATGTCTATCTTCATTTCACAAAAATATTTTATTACCCTTTCTCCTTTCTTTTTATGAAAAAGGTAGCCTATATAAAACAGGATAATGAGATCTTTACTGTTGCAGACAAGAAAGAAAAAAATATCTTCAGCTGTCTCATTGAAAGGGACTTTCCAAGAAAAAAAAAAACATACAAAAATATTCTGTTTAGTAGAGAATGTGTAAAGAAGAACATCAAAGAAAATAAATGTAGAGACAGATGTCATGCACATTTCAATGAAAACGGCAAATTCTTCCAAATTTGTTGCTGTGAGTAGTCATACATCTGTAACATGCAAATTTGGCTTTTTTTCTGGAGTGGAATGTATTTATAGATTTATATCCAAATGCTGATTCATTAATGAAAAATCCAGGGCCAAGGTTTTCAAAAGGGACTAATGATTTTGAGATCTCAAGTCCAAACACCTCAAATTAATTTTATGTTCATTCACATAAAATTGACAGGTGGGGACAGTGGAAATGAATGCATGCAAAAATAATGAGACACTTGACCTATGCACTGGGTTTATGGAAGACAACTCATAACAGCTTTACTAATCCATGTTGCATAAAAAGGACTTTGTGAAACGCCTGTCCCTATGAGACTAACTGTTGATGGGAATAATACTTTCTAAATAATACTTTATAAATAATTCTTTATAGAAATAATATTTTTTAGCAAGAACTTAAGTTTCAAGAAGCTTATTTTGATTTGCTGTTTTTGGCAGCTGGCTTTCATTTTAGGATTTTCAGAGTTTGTTTACTGCTCAGTATATTAATTTGGGATTTGGGTAATTGTTTAAAAGAAAGACACAGTTTTTAACAACCTGTTACAGGCTTGCTCTTCTTAAGAGTCATTAAGACAGTGTGGTGTTCTTTATTCGTTTCATGGTAATGTGCCTCAAAATATTGTTTACATCAAACAAATTAAAACTATTTTAAAAGAATATTTTTAAAAATGTAAAAATGGTTCTCATGCTGGAAATAACATCTGCCATATATTGGTGTTACCTACATTCCTTACTCTTGGGCTGCATCACAATCCAGGCTATTGACCACTGCAGGAAGGAATGAATGAGTCCTTTACACTAATGCCTTGTGAAAGTATCTCCCAAAGTGATGTTGGAAAATAAGGTTGAAATGAGCTTTTTTCCCCCTCCTTCCTGTAACGCAAATAGGAGAATCAAGATGTTTTGAGATTTCAAATATATCGTACATGTCTTGTGTTTGCCCATGAAGGGTATAACAAAAATTGAAGGCAAAGCCCTTTTTAGTTATGGGAAGTATTTTAAGGGACTGAGGGTTTTTTTCCTGAGTTAGTTATGGAGTACCACAAAGTCCTCCATAGGAGTGCAGAACATTATTCAGCCCACCTAAGTGAAGATGCTAAGTTAAGACATGCATCAGAAGCCTGCTCACAGAAAGTTCTTTTAATCATTGATGGAAAGTAACAGATGTCTCCAGATAGTGATTCAGATGGTGGGCTGAACTGCCTTTTTTATCTAACCTCCCTGATTGACTGTGAAACCTTTTCTTGCTCCTCACCCACCAGTTTTTGCACTTATTATCCTGATTCCTCTAATACAGATGTGAACTGAGTTTCATTTTATTTAAACCTTCAGACAATAAACTTATTTTCCTTAGTTGCCAGACCTTTCAAGAACTGACCGTGGATACAGGGGTTCCTTGGATCACAAATTGAAAATCATTTCCATATAGGCAGTAGTTGCCACAGCAACAAGGCTTCAACAATGCTTAAGCAATTAGCTGTACTTGGGATGAATCTTGGCTTTTATAAGATTGTGTACCTTGATTGAATGAAAGTAGATTTCAAGGCATTGAAGGGTTCTATTGAAGAAGAGGATGTAAAATGAAAATTTGTTCTCTTCTACAGAATAAGGGAAGAATAACTGTTTGTCTTAAAGTAGGAGCTATTAAAATGAATCAAGGCTGTCTAATATTTCAGGAATTACAATATAATTGCCAGGTCTCAAGAACCAGCAGTGTGCCAAAAATAGGCTCTATATAGAGACAACAAGGCAAAGAAAACATCACAATTAAGTGGTAAATGTTTGAGCCTTAGGGTCTAAATACTCATTAGAGAAAACAGGCTTATTTGCTTGCAGATGTGGGAAATGTACACATTTTTCTTCCAAGGAAGAGTCAGCAGCCCTGTGACCAGAACACTCACTGGAATAAAGTTGCTTGACAGAAACAGCAATTGTTAGGAGTGGCCAGATCGGGAAGCCCACAGGGGCAAGGCTGCTGCAGTAACACGATGCCTGCAGGTCTGATGGCCATGAGACTGACAGTGTAGCCCTGGCAGAGGTGTTGGCTGGGCTGGGATCTCTTGCTTCTCACTGGGACACTGGGGTGTGTCTTTGGGGCTGTGGGATGAGATTTTGAGAGAGTGGTGGCTCCTGTGAAGCTCCAGAGAACAAGGGGATATTGGCATTTCCCCAACTGCACTCACTTGGCAGTGATGAGGATGGGGAGGAAGGAAGGTTTTGTCACATAAGCTAACAGAAAGTTCAGGGACTTTGAGCAAACTTATGTTTTAGTCATTGGACTATTAAGTGTTCAAGGTCATCCTCTGAAGTTTCTTATCCTTATTACCCTAATTTCTTATCCAAAAGTTCTTGATTAAACATTTCACAGAATTTTGTATGCTCTAGGGGGAAAAAACCCCCAAAATTTTAATGGATCAACTCTTGCTGAATCAACTTCTTGCACTTTACAATAAATTTTTTAACCAGCTATCATTGCACAACTGTAGTCCCACACCTCCCAGCTGCTACAAGCAGAAGCTGATGGTTACACTGATGTTGCACAGATGAGAAGAGAGCATGTGTGGGTATTGATTTTAGCCAGCACAGGAGCATAATGGAGTCTTCTACAAACACTTAGAAGTGATGCTTTAATTTTATTACCTTTACCCACATAACTTCCAGCCAAAAGAAAGACTTCTAATAGCTAAGTGTGTTTCTTTAGTTCCTCAGTTAAGACCATATTGACTTCATGGAGACTTATTCTTTGTGGGGAGCTATAGAATGCTATGTACTTGTGAATGGTTTATTACATTTCATGTAACAAATGTAGCTCAGCACAATGACTTTTGCACTGCTGCACAGATTAGTTTTGTGTCCATCTTTTGACCAGAAAACATTGGCCATTTTTAAGAGAAGATTCATACACTGCAGATGAACTTTATCATACAGACTGCTATTTTTGATTTCAGTTTTAACTTATGCAATGTCCTCTGTGATATGCATTTTGATGGATAGATCAACAAAAATTAAACAATCAAACTAATAGATGTTTCTTCTCTCTGTATTTTGTCTATACCTACTAGTCTTCTTCATGTGGCACATTTTATCAATAAAATTGAATTATCCCTCTCAGAACTGGTTGCACAATGGAGATTAACTTTGGAGGCCTCAGTATGGCTGAGACTTTGCTGCTCATTGTGTTTTTTAGAGCAAATATACGGGTTTAAATATAGGTTTAATTGCCTATTCTCTAGACATTTTTTTTTTCAGAATAGTTTATAAATTGTATAGCTTTTTTTTTTTTTTTATTTTAATAACTTGTCCTCATTTCCTTTTTGGTAAAAAAATATGATTGGTTTAAAACAATAAGATTTGCTCATGGTCCATGTGACTTATAACTGGGACGAAGGAACAGACTTTTCTGGATCTGAGTCTGCTTTTAGTGACTATCTTCCTATGAGGTACCACAGTCTCCCCTCCTGATGACTTTTGGCTGTAACATACTACACTAGTGTTTTGACTGGGGGTCCAGCCCCTAGCAGAGAAAAAAAAAATGAGCCCCAGTTGGGCTTTTATGTGCCTTTACAGGACCACAGCCAAAGCAAAATATTTGTTTTTGAGACCTCTGGTCTTTAAGGAATATGAAATGAAACAAAAGCAGTTTTCTATGGAATGTACATAGTTTTTGCTAAGAAAAGAAAATTGGTTTAGTCAAAAGCCCAATTTTACATTGAAAGACTTCAAATATAAAATGTTTAGGCAGCCATAAAATATAGTTATAAATATGAATTAACAGAATTTAATATTTTAAGTTATCTCCTTACACTTACACACACACACAAAAGCACACATATACTATGGAGGGACAGCTAGCAGGGCAGCAGTATTCATTTTACTCATTATTTAAAGAAGGAATGAAACAGTGAAGTAATGTTTTCTAAGTAATAATCCTCAAACAAATTTAAAAAAATATTCTCCTGCAAGGTGCATAGAGAACAACATCATTAACATGATAATCCACTGAGAAACTACTTCCTAGATTTTAAGGCAGACACCTGTAAAAGATAACTGAGCTTAGATAAATTTTTAGAGTACAAATTCACTGAATAAGTATGGGTTTTCCAATTGTCTAATTTTAAAAGGAAACAAGTGTGGGATGGTTATAATATTCCCTACACTGCTTAATGAGACAGAGAATTAGCTCGACTTCAGATGTGTCATATCTGGTAGGTGAATGGGTTATTAACTTTAATGCAGTAAATGCAATGTTAGTCTCACATTTAATCATGTAAATCCAAGATAATGGTTGGCAAACTCATGAAATAAAATCTGTAATTTACAAGTCCATAACAGAAATAGCGGCCTGTGTGCATACGTAAGTGGATAAGGTGGATTGTGAATAACAGAAAAAGCAACAGAGGAGAGGAGAGCAAAGAAATAAAGATGCGTTTGAGCAAGCATTTATAATGATATAATCCAGAAAGCAGCTTAAGCACAGCCATAGGCCATGTGGTTTCTACTCTTGTCACTGGCTAAGTCTTAAAAACGGGATGATTCTACTATTCTAAGTGCAGGGACCATGGCACCAGCTATTGGGTAGGGCATATGTATGCTTGCCTCTACCTGATTCATCAGGCTTGCACAGAGGAAAGATCAGTTAGGCCTTTGATTAAAGTAATAGACATAATAAGGGTTTTGTTTTCTAGGCTGAAATAACATCCCAGGTGCAGCATAGATACAGCCCATCATGCCATACAGTGCTCCTAAATCTGCACAGGAGATTCATTAGCTGACATAGGCATCAGTCTGGACTGGTCATCTACAGGCTTTTTGGGTGAGAGATCCCCGAGTTTCATCTACACACCTCAGGATCAGATCTCATTCATTTATCTGTGGAGTCTTTTCAGAATACATGCAGTTTTGGGGGGTAGAAAAAGGTGATATTATGACAGATTTTCAGGAAAACAATTAGAATGTAGGCCAATATAGTAAAAATAAGACTGTATTATTCTACTTCATAGTGATCCTCAACAAGCTGAAGAAAAAAACCCTGCTCTTGTAGCAAGACAATAAAAGAGATGATCAGCAAGTATGCAAATCATGTTTTATTTTTAAATATCTTATTAGAATGGTAGTCCTGAAAGTCTTCAGGAGCCAAAGGTACTGGCTTTTGCTCATTTTCACATGGAGACATCTTGAACATGCTGCCCCCATAAAAAACAGCAGTATCTATATACTGCAGTGAGGGATGGGACTCCTTTCCAGGCAGTTGTTTGCTGTTCTCTGCTTTTACATTAATAAATAAAATCTTTCAGAAATTAGTGAAGTAATGGAAAGTCTCAGGATAATGAAATAACAGTCTACAGATGTATGTTTGTGTGATAGTCCAAGTAGTCAGCAAACAGGCAGAGAAATAAAGCCAGGTTAGCTCATTACTTTTTAAGTACTTGGGATCAACAGAGATGGTTCAGTGATTTCTTAGGTGGCTTTTGTGCTAAGTTTAGGATAGCTTGTTTTGTAAATACTTGCTTAATATCAGATATTTTGCTCTGTGGAAAGGGTTCAAAGCAATAATTTTCCTTTGTAGAAGAATGTTTGAAAATTTTATAGAAACACAGGTTTTGAGTAGAGTGATTTGATTAAAAATTACTTTTTATCAGTCTGAAAATGTCAGTGCAAATGGTGAACTTCAATTAAATTTTGCACATTTAAGTGGCTAGGCACTATAGGAATATATGCAGTTAAATGCTGAAGTGAGGGGTTTAGCTCAGTTTATTTTAATCTAGGTATTTCAAATATCATTCTATTCTTCTGATGACTATTTTTTTTCTAGGCATGATTACAGCTACATACATTTCCAAATATATGAGAGAAGGTTGAATTGATCTAAAGGTTGAATAAATTTGAAAGAGAAGAGTCTAGGGTGAAGTTTCAGCTGAAAAGGGAGAGACTGATTTAGGAAGAAAAAGACTGACCCCAAATCTTTATTAGAAGGTCATATTAATTTTAAAGTAAAATATTTTAAAGATTTTTGTGGGGTTTTTTTATTGTTTTTTATTGGTTTTTTGGGTTTTTTTTTTCCCTTTTTCTAATCAAATAAGGGGGTGTGGTTTTTGGTTTTGGTTTGGGTTGATTTTTTGCTGTTCTGGGTGTACAAAACATTCTCAAGAATTTCCCAAATGGCAAAAATTCATGGGCATATTGCAAGCTACCATAATAATTCCCTCTCTGAAGGGGAATATACCAAGCAACAACAAAAATGCAGAAATTTGAAGGATCAAATAAATAACAGCAGAAAAATCTTAAGAATCTCATGAAAAAGATTTTGAAGTATCTTTTGAAATAAGAATTGGAGTATCATGACTGTAGGGATCATTCCAAAACAAGGTCATCTATAACTGACTTATATACTTCTTTTCTGTAGGTGCAGCTGATGAGAAAGTCATAACATTTTATTACCTCTCTCCAAGGTTACAAAGTTCTCATCTGTAGCAATTTTTCTTGTTGACATCTGCCCCTGTTCTACCATGTCAGAAGAAAACCTATTGTGATTACAGAATATTAATACAAAAGACCATAAAGCGTAGCTCTGCTTTGAACCCTTCCTCCTTCCACACTGCTTTATTCAGCAAATCTCCTTTCTCCATGCATTCTGTAATAGGTGCCTGTGCCAGTAATATAAATAAGCTTTCCCTCCTGCAGGGCCAGCACAGCTAGGAAATACTAAGCTGCAAATTTTGTTCCATCTTGTATGTCATCAACAGACCTGTTTAATAGCTTTCATCTGCATGCACCTCTGCAGTTCTGGTGAGGGAAATAGGCTGATGGTGCCATCCACAGACAGCTTGATTTGGAAGTCAGTATTGCACAAATGTCGCTAGGACTTCATTTACTTTGCACAACATTGATAACTGACGTGAAAACCACCCTAAAAAATCTTGCTGGATTCTAGGGAATGCAGGGAAAGCAGTCAGAAAAAACAAACAAACAACAGAACAAAGCAAAAATAAACCATACATAAACATCCCATTTTATTTCTAAGCTAAACACATCTGATACAGAAGTTCTTGAGAGGCAGTGTTGTGGTAACCACAATGCTATTAGCACAGGTACTTTTCAGGACAGGACCACTCTTTTATTAAAAAATCCAGACCTACAGGCTAAAATATCAATTAGTCTGCAATAGGCCTTTTTTTTTTTTTTTTTTTTTACCATTTGGGAAACGCTTTCATACAAAATGGGCAAATCAAAATTAATTTATGGAAGGCTTGACAAATATAGGCAGTATATCAAACATGACAAAGAATTAGAATTAACTTAATTTTCTAATGAGAACAGTTTTTCTTAAGGCCTAAAAACATTTCTTAAGACATCTAAGCAAGAGCCTTGTTTTAGGGTGAATTTTGCTTGATAATGAGCTATATTATGTTTTGTGTGGTCCTGTGGGTAACCACTCCAGGGCCATGTAGTAAAGAAAACTGGTTCTTCTAAACTCCCTATGAAAATGTGTTCATTAATCTTCTTAGAAAGTGTCATCATGTGCTGTCCTACATCTGTGCATGTTATAAAATGTGTTCAGAAGGTTTGATTTGTCTGAACCTGCCTGTATAAATAGCCTGATCACAAGTTTTGTAAAGTCTACCTTGCTGCTAATCAAAAAGTCAAATCTACAAAGACAAATATTTGTGTTGGAATTCTTCATTATTAAAATTATAGACATTTATATAAAATTAAATGTTAGTAACTTCTAATTTATTCAGGAAGAAAGGCAATTTTTCTGACAGTAAGCACACATGGGTCTTCTAGTAGATTTTAAAGCTAAATCATGAAAATAATTTTGTGCATGTATAGTGAAAGAAAATATTGACTTTTATAGTTGTATATTTTTATATAATTCATTATATCAATATGTTCTGATTGTAACTCAATATTTCAATTTATAGGACAGTTCTTCTATGACTTTTTCACATATGATACCAGTTCTGCAAGTCTGTATTCATCATGCTATATATAAACTATAATCAGATTTGCAGATGTCAGAATTCTCAAAGCATTTCACATAGTATGTAAAGTTCTTGATGCTTTGGTGGAAGGAATATTAAGGTCTTCAAGAGACAAAAAATATCTCACTTCCAAAGAATTATTATTTTCATTAATTATGTATATCCATCTATAGTCTGGCTCTTGATCAAAAATTACAATATAAATACCCTTAAGTTAAAAATTTAGTTAAAATAGCACTTTTCAATGTGCTTTTACTTATGTCTTTTCCCCTGCCTTCTCTGAAAAAAAAATCTTTTATGGTCTTTTCTTGCCTGCTTTGATTTGTATTTCTATGATCTTTTTATGTACTCTGACCTTTTTATTAAGACTTCCTTCAGACTGGATAGCCAGCATGATATATTATCACTTGTTTCATTTGATATAAGCATTTGTCTTATGCCCAACAAAAGCTGACTTGATGCGTGTGCAGGCAGAATTTACAACACTTGCTTTTAAATTCAAAAGTGTTAATTTGCTCTCTCACCAGGTGAAGTAGAACATGCAATCAAAGTTAACTGTACTGGAACTGCAGTGCCACTGTCTCTCACTGTGATATCCAAGTCTGGGGAAAGTTTCCCTGAAGTCCCAGCTTCTTAAGCTATGTGACTTTACAGAATTTGCAAAAATTGTAGAGAATTCCTATGACCCTAGAATCAAGCAAAAGAAATGAAAACTATTGGTTTTAATTCCACGTTTTTAAAGATTTGGTGATCTGACTCATGACTTTGGGACACTGGTTGGCAATATTAATCAAATCCTTCTAGCCGACTCTTACAAAAGAGTTAGAAGTGCAGCAGTACACTCAGTTTTAAAATGAATCTATATTGAGATAGAGATGAAGAACTGGGGCATGAGCAGACAGAAACAATAACTCTTCCAGACTAAACCAAATGAGGACAAAGGAGGAATGTTGCTTGGGTATGCCTTCAGCTCATGGATATATTGGAAACCTGTCACTGCTGAGCTGCTATCCAAATTCTAGCAGTTCTTAGGTACAAGTATATCCCACTTTACTGAGAATTCTGATCCATATTGCTCAGTTAAGAAAGTGAGTGTTTCCTTCCTATGTTTGCTAAAGGTGAGAGTCACCTGCAGAGAGAACACATGAAAAAAGGTTGAAGTCAGAGTAGGCCAGACAGCCTGTTAAGGCATCCTTCTGCAAACCCCTGCATAGCACAGAAAACTGAACCTGTTGGTGGCCCCAAGTGAAGTCAAAACTGAAGGTCAAAATCCCCCAGTTGCTATAGGAAGGGAATAAGAGAAATATCCTAAGATTTAAAACAGTAATGATACCCAAAGATAATCCCATGAAGCAAAATGTTTTCCAGATGGTGAGGAAGAGACCTAAACAGCTGAATTGTTATCTCTCATTGATTACAGAAATCATTAACTTGCAAAATTATGTGTCTCAGTATAAACAACATGGGATAAACACAGAATCTCATAGTTAGGTACAGATCATACCCTCACAATATGACTTTTTTTGTAAACACTCTACATTTGTAAATCACACCCAGAATCACACAGAATGACTAGGTTGGAAGAGACCTTCAAGATCATCAAATCCAATCCATGCCCTAACACCTCAACTAAAACATCACATTGAGTGCCACATCCAGTCTTTTTTAAAACACATCCAGGGATGGTGACTCCACCACCTCCCCAGGCAGACCATTCCAGTAATTATCACCCTTTCTGTAAAAAACTTTTTCCTAATATCCAACCTATATTTCCCTTGGCACAACTTGAGACTGTGTCCTCTGATTCTGTCAGTTGGTGCCTGGAGAAAGAGACCAATCCCTACCTGACCACAGCCACCTTTCACGGAGTTGTAGAGAGTGATAAGGTCACCTCTGAGTCTCCTTTTCTCCAGGCTAAACAACCCCAGCTCCCTCACCCACTCCTCACAGGGTTTGTGTTCCAGGCCCCTCACCAGCCTTGTTGCCCTCCTGTGGACGCGCTCATATATTTCTACAGATCATTTTTATATATCAAAATATTTAAAAGTAATGTGGTTGAACATCTCAGTTATGAGATTCAAGTATATAGTAAATATGTGTGTTCAGAATGTGTCTGCTTAGAAAAAACTGAGGAAAGCAGTATCCTGTCTTGCTTTGCATCCAACAGTTCAAATATCTAATGGGAAAAGACTATTCTCCAAGAATTATTCATTTATATGCATACTTACAAAATCTCAATATTCAGTCTGAATCCAGCACAAGACATTTTTCTGCATTCAAAGACACATTACAAATCAGGTTTTCTAGATAAAGATTATCATAATGTAGTAAAAATTGTGATTTTTAATTATTAAATCAATGTCTCCTCAAAGGGACTTAAATGTGGAATAGCATATCATAAGCAACCAGAAAGAACATCACAGCTGAAATCACTTTTCAAACCACAAAGTGGAAACAAATGGGGAATTGCTTTTGTTGCTTCTGAATAAAATTGAAGGTAAATTAAAAGAGTTTGGCAGAGATATTTTACATGATAATGTGGACATGTATGAGAAAATCCCAAGTTCTGAGTTATTAATAATTACCGTATATTAAATTGCTTAAACTTCCCTATGATGAAGTTGATTCAAATTTCCTGCATTAAGCCTGTTGCTGAGTACAGTCACAATAAAATAGTCATTGAATGTTCTACAGTTAGCTTTTACTTAGTCCTCCTCCTCCTCTGCTAGCAGGAAGCCTGTCTGGAAAAAACTGTCAGTGAAATGGTGGGCTATAAAGAGTAACATTACTAAATTCCATGTAAAGAAAATATTTTAACAGTGACTGACTGCCAAGAAATTCAGAAAGTGATTCTCAGCAGATGTATTTTTAATTCCTGATTTTGCAAATATATCCAGATGTGATTAAAATAAGTATATTTATTTGAAAAATCAATCATCTAAACTTTTATTTTGTGAGATAAAGACACTTTTCTGTAAATATTTATATATGCTTGGAAGAACCCAATCCTGCACACAATCACTAGCATGCTTATGAAAAGCAGGACCTTTTAAAACAGTCTAAAATTTATGCTATGGTAGCAGTGAGCCTGTGTGAAGTAAAAAGTTCCTTACCCAGGAATGCATTGAAGCAGAATCTAAATGTTACTTTTATTATATCTATATTTAATACACTCAACAGACTGCTACTAGGAGACCATAGCACCTACATTCCACTGGCCCAGCTGGTTCCTGAGAGAGCTTCTGTTTCTTTCTCCTTCTCCATCTACAGACGTTATACTTGCAGTATGAAACCACACTCGTATTTACTGCATGACATATATTCTGTTTTTACAAAATCAAGCTAGGGAGCAACCACCTCAGAGAAGATAATCTCTCAAACCTGTCTAAGGCGTATCTTTTCTGTTCCTACTGAACTGCTGTTAAAGTACAGTAATTTGCAGTAGTTTGATAAATATCTCAAAACCCTAACTTCTTGCCAACATTGTCTCACAATTTGAGATATCAATAGACTATCCAGAATTTAGTAGAATGGATTTTTATTACAAATCTTGCTCCTGTGATTTTTTCAGGCTTTTTCCATTTTTGTACTAAATCTATTTTATTCTGTTTGTTATTTTCACAGCACGATGGACTGAAGCAG
Organism: Poecile atricapillus; assembly: GCF_030490865.1. Lineage (NCBI taxonomy): Eukaryota > Metazoa > Chordata > Aves > Passeriformes > Paridae > Poecile > Poecile atricapillus. The sequence goes on along the minus strand of NC_081289.1, from coordinate 45,080,324 downwards.
TTAGTGAAAATAAAAGAATATTGTGTGTTCATGCAGTCAGGGAAGTTTTGGTTCATACAGACCTGCTACTCTGATGGCTGCCTCAATCTAAGTGTAGGCATTTTTCTACATACTTTAAGAAATAGTACTACAAAGAACTAAAGTGAGAAAATATTGTAGCTAAGTATTCCGTTGCTCTTGCCATGTTGTATTTTCTATGCCAAGAAATTTCTCAAACTTTTAGCTTCTTTGGATATTTCATGCTGTCCCTGACAGAAGATGCAATGCACCTAATATTCCAGAGGCTTTTTGCCTCTGTTTTACCTCTGTTTTAAAGGCTATAAGGTTGATGAAGTTTTGTTACAATCTGATTTCAGGGTGAAACACAAATGGTTGGGAAGTTTTGAGGGGAATTTGTGCAGAGAAGAACTGAAGTGTTTCTGCTACATGGGAACAAATCTATATTACATGCCATGTCCTTGTTAATCTTCTGTGATTCAAACAAAGAAGTTTGCTTTCCAGCTGTTGTTGCACCCGCTGTCCCACACTGACACCTAGCTGAGTCTGATGCCTGCCTGGGGAGTTTTTCTCCTTTTCTGGCAGACAGGAAGACTACACCTACCCACAAAAGAAATAACAGAAATAAGTGCACCCTATTTATAACTAGCTTCATAGAGAAGGGAAAAAAGCTCAGATAAATGCTTTTTTCCCATTTGCCTCTCATTCTGCCTTAAAAATAGCAAACGCTAGAATCTCTGGGAAGTAGCCTCCATCAGAGCATCCACTTCTGTGCAGTCCGATAAAAGACAGAACAGGGAAGCTGGCAATTACTGTTATCCATCACTGCAGAGAAATGGCTTCTGATTGCCAGTGCTCTGATAGTCAGAAATATTGTCCTGACTTTTAACCTAATTTTACTCTTGACTATTTTGCATATTCATTCCTAATCCAGGAATGTTTTTTATGCCGTAAAGACAATTATATTGGTTATTCACAGAGAAAATAGTCAGTCATAGTTTTCAATCAGCACTCCCCAAAAGTCAAGCCTTCCAAACACGCCAGGTTTTCCATTTGGTGATGTCTTTCAGGAAATAAAGCCTGTGTTGACACCACAGATGCACACAGAGTAGGCTGCTCCATGACTGCTGACACACATGGCTGAGGTCAGTAGCACATTACGCTGATGTGTAAAGCCAGCAGCCCAGAGCAGCAGTGAGCAGCTGAAAGCTTTGCTCAGAAGTTACAGTAGGCTGCATGCACATGGCTGTGCTGCTTCTGGATGCAAGATAGCTTGTGCAAGAAACTTGCTCGGATATCTGTTTTCCAAATTTTCTTGTGCTTCAAGCATCAGAACTACCTTATGTGAACAGTGCGGATACCTCTTCAGGATCCTCAAATTGTTTTTCATTTCTTGAGTACTGTGAAGGCATAGCTTTTCTTGCCCTTATCTATTAAGCCAAGTGAGACAAAATGCAACTGTCCAGTTACAGGATAATTAAATTTGTATTTTCTCTCAGAGAAAAAGTGTCCCCCATTGTGAATACATTAGCCCTCCTTGATGTCAATACCTAAAACAGTATAAACAGTATTCCCATTGCCTATTTTTTTTAGACATATTGATTAAAAAAGAGATTACTAAATGTCTCTAGATCCTGTAATATTATATATACAGTCTTGTGGATATTGCAGTCTTCCAAGAAATAGCCATCATAGCAAGCTCATGGCATCTATCCACAACCAAAGGGATTTATGTTTGGTTTTGTCTTAATGATGCATTTATCTTTAAGGACTTTCTTTACCTTTTCACTCTCTGATATTCCAAAGGTAGTATAAACTTTATCTTAACAAGAAAATACATGGATTTATATAATAACAAGAAAGTCAGAAATAATGAATTATATAGATTTCCTATATTCCTGAGATATATGAGGAGAATTATTCTATACATACAATTCAAAATGCTCCATCTATTTTCAGAATGAAGTTAAACATAATGACTTGCAATTCTATAATGGGTTTCAGTTAACTGCAATTGTGCCAGCAGAATAAGTGATACTCAGTGCTCTTGTTTCACATAAAGAAAACAAAGATGCAATCAAAGCACCCTCATAAAGAAAAACACTGCTCTTCATTGATTCCCATTGTTAGGCTGGAAATTATTATTAGATACATTAATGTCTTCAGAGGTTAAATAATTGGAGGAGGATTAAACCTGGGTCGGAGCTAAATTAATTTTTGGTTAGTGGTTTGCTTTGTGTTGAGGTGTTCTGAATGTAAGCCTAGACATGGATTAATTGGGACCACTGGTTCTTGGCCAAAGAGAAGCTTCTCCTTCCTTCTCCTTCCCCCATAAGGCAAAAGAGTGATTAGCTGGCAGCCTTAAGTATCTTCACAACTGCTTATGGGCAGTTCCACCCCCTTTGCTGCACAGCAAGAACAGGTTAAAATCCCTACCTTTTTTTTGTCGACCTGTGGTCACAGTTCAGCCACTTCAGCTGTCTCTCTTTTCAAGTCTTTTCAAATCTCTCAACTAGAGTCATGATTTTAAAATCAACAACACATTTTTAGACAGGTAAAAAAAAGTAATGTTTAAATCTACTTTTATTAATTTAGGGGTAATGTACATCCCATAAGTCTGAGTCGCATCTGTCTCTCCATCAATGAATGTGTAATGTCTTCAGCTGAATAAATGTTTCCATCTGCTAATAGGTCTTAACCAAGAATTATTTTTTCAACACATATTCATATGATTTATTTTTAACATTTTCTTGATAAGGTATTACATTCTCCCACAGCTCCATCTATAAAACTTAATTTTTAAACATTTCATCCTATTCCAAAATGTTGTTTGAGTTTTCAAGATTGTTTAAATTATTATCTGCTCCACTCAATTTACTTCAAAGATACAGAGAAAATGAACTCACACGAAAATGTTGAAGTAACATGGTTTGATTTTTTCACCATCATTCTGGATTTGCAGCTAACCATTATAAAGTAGAAATTAATTTTATGTTCCCTTTTCATATGCAAAACTATTTTTATTAGTCCAACCAAACTGAAAAGAGCTCTATAACAAACCAGAGGACTGTAACTCGATGTGAAACAGTATAGAAAACATTTTTCACTTTTTTACCCAATGGCGAGAGCACTCAGGTGGGAGTGAGAGATCTGTCACACAGGTCTCTCAGGAAACATTGCTGCTGTGGTCTAACCCCAGGCAGCAACTAAGCACCACACAACCACTTGGTCTCTCTCCTCCCCAACCCCGCCCTGAGGAGGAGAATCGGAAAAAGACAGTAAATCTTGTGGGTTAAGAATAGTTTAATAATTGAAACAAAATAAAATACAACAACAATAAAAATGATAATAATAATAACAATAATAAAAATAATAGCTGTGATGAAAAGGGGGAAGAGAAGAATAAAACACAGAAGAAACAACGGATGGATGCCCAGTCCAGCTGCTTACCACCCACTGGCCATGCCCAGCCTGTCTTTGAGCAGTGATCATCCCTCCCTGCCAATTTCTCTCATTTTATATTCTGAGGTTGATGTTCTGTTGTATGGAATATTCCTTCTGCCAGTTCTGTCCTGTTAATGCTCCCTCATGGCTTCTTGTGTGCATTCTCACTGGCAGAGCATGGGAAATGAAAAAATCCTTACTTAGGGTAAGCACTCCTTAGAAACAATTTAAACATAAATGCATTATCAATGTTATTCTCATACTATATCCAAAACACAGAACTGTACCAGTTACTAAAAGGAGAATTAATTCTGTCCTGGGTGAGACCAGAACAATTGCCCTGAAGATTTTTCCAGGTCTTTCCCATGCCCAGCTTTCCTTTGCAAGACACTACTGAGTTTTGTGCATTCCTGGGCAAGTTAATATTCAGGATATGTACCGCACATGCAGATGTGCAGCTCTGAGAGATGGGACCAAGAATTCATCCCACTGATGGTTAGGTTGGGTGTCAGAGGAAGTGGGTCATTTGGGCTGAGATTACACCCAGGCAGATAAGCATTTCAATTCCATCTTTAATCTAAACTCAGGACTATTGGATAAATGTGAGGAGGGAGATGAAAAATTTCAGTTTTGTTCTGTAAACTCCTCCCTGACACCTTAACAGCATGTCTGTGCAAATGACCTCCAGGGGTGCCTCCTGAAAGAGACTGAGGGCATTCTGTAGGGTATTTCTGTGGTCTGAGTTTTCCCTCATTCAGGATTCAAGCCTATATAAGAAAAAATCATGATATATTGAGATATGTATAAAATTAGCTCTAGGCACCTTAGCAGCACTCGTGATTTACTGCTTTTCCTGAGAGCAGATCCAAAGGTGAGAGAAACAGCTCTGATTTGTCCAATTTGACTAAGCTTTGCCAGTTACCTAGGTGTAAAATGCTTAATGTGATCTGGAAGGGATGTTACTGCAGGTGTGGGCATTGGAGCCTGCAATTAATGGGACCATTGGTTAACAAACACTCTCTCCCATTCAGCTCTGAGTCTCAGATAAAACTAAAAACGAGGCTAGGTTATGGTATTAAAAAACCCAGAGGCCAAATGACAGTACATGGCTAACTTCTTCCCACCAAGACAATTTTTCATGGAAAAACTGTTGCTGCAGTCATAATACCCTTTTGGGAACAGTTCTTGTCAAAAATCCTGTTGAACTGTGCCTGGCACTTTTTAAAGTGCGCTCTAACAATACTAAACAGCTAAACCATGACAGCAGGTGTGCTGGTAATTAAGCAATATATCATGTCATTTCTTAGGGCTGTGCCTTGCTTTTTTTATTAGTTTAGTCTGTGAGAACAGACTGTGGTTATAGTTGCGTGTGGTTATAGTTAGCTGTATGCATCTTTTTGAGATATTATATATAGACATATATATAGTGGATTTTATCAAAATCACCTCTGTGTCTTATGGGTTTTATTTTTTCCATTTGAGTTCCTGCATTAAATCATTTACTCTGACCTCATATGTATCAGAAAGTTGCATTTTGCTCATATCAAACTCCATTAACTACCACTTAAGAAAAGTAACTCTCTTTTCAAAAGGCATTTGGCCTTGATCTGAAGATATGTAAAAAATTGTATTTGTCTTTGTATTTTGATTCAGTACAAAAATTGTTCTGTTAAGAAATAATGCTTTGCTTCTCATTTAAACATCTGGATTCAATTTCAACACAGCACTTATTCTTATAGTCCACCACATTAGAAATTCCTTTAGCATTATATAGTTTCTTTTGATTTATTAATTATGCATGACAGCTAAAAGAGTAATTTATTTAATAAACATATATACATATATGTATATACATGAATAGGTGCCTGTGTTTCTAAATATTATTTCAATAAATATAAATGCAATATCTATTATGGAATGCATAGAGTGTTTTAATGTTGGTCTAAGCACTGTTGTGTTGCAGAGATGTTGTGCTTCCCTATATAGACATATATCCTACAGAATCATTCTAGCACATTTTGCTGACTAAAAGAGAATCCTATCCTAGAGCCCAAAGAATCACAGAATTATAGAATGGGTTGAAAGACTCCAGTGCCTTACCAACCTTACCATACTTTTCTCCTAATATCCAACTTAAATCTACTCTCTTTCAGTTTAAAGCCATTCTCCTATCACTACATGCCTTAGAAACCATTTCTCTTCAGCTCTTGTTAGTTCTCTTTATCTACTGGAAGGTGTTCTAAGGTGTCCTTGGAGTCTCCTCTTTTACAGGCTGAACAACCCCAACTCTCTGAGCCCATCCTCATAGGGGAGGTGCTCCAACCCTCTGATCACCTTTGTGGACCTTCACTCCAATAGGTTTAAAAGACAGGAAGGCTTATGTTATTTCTTTTCATATTAATTGTTATTTTTAAATTGTATTTTGCAGGAATGACTTGTCAACCATCAAGAAAGTAACTGGGTCGTATAATATGGTTGTTATTTTCTCTTTCTCATTTATCCCCTAAGCCTTCCTTCTTACCTGTGTACTTTATTCACTGTGATTTCTTGTTTGACTCAATTTCACTAATAAAGATGTTGAATTCAATTCATAGGACAAAGTCAGTCCCAGAAGTACCTACAAGGAAGCCTTCATATAAAGCCATATACTACTGACCATTTCTCTCTACCAGTTGTTCATTCATTTATGCCTTGCTTTGATTGTGTAGTGTACTCTTTTAAACAGAATGTCACACAAGTGGCATACAAAATCTTCTGCCAAGTCTCAACTATGTTTATTAGCCACTGTTATGGAAAAAAAAATACATCTCATCAAAGAATGAAAGCAGTTTTCTTTGATAATATCTCTCTCTTTAAAATTCTGTTTATGAGCATTATTAAAATGTTTGTTGAGAAGTCATATATAAAATAAAAAGTCCTGTCGATTTTCCTATCATCTCTCCATGGATTGATGAAAAAGCAGATATAGCCTGTGGTAACTCTGAAATCACCCCACTGGCATTTATAAACTCTGCTTTAACTTTAGGGGATTTACAATCTTTGGAACTGCTTTAAGGTAATTAAAAATTACCAGTGCATTAAATAATTCTTCAGACAACTCTTTGGCTTCAAGTGCAAGTTACCAGAACTTGAGACATTCAGACCTTATTTTCCTGATGATGACTTAAGAAAGTCCATCATTATACAGTAGGAATATATCAACCTCCTTTTCCAGGTTTATATATATATATATATATATATATATATATATATATATATATATATATAAACATATATATATACATACAATGGATTTTTAAAAACCCCCCTCTTAATGGCTAGCTTTGCATTTTTTTCTCCAGAGTCTTTATTTCCCTTATTAGACTCTTTCCATTGAATTTCTTAACTACAGTACTAGATTTTGCTTGTATTTTGTGCTTTTGGTGATCAGAAGAATGTCTATTGAAAATCACCCTCTATAATTATCAAAGATAGTAAAATAAACCGATTATTTAATAGATGTCTCTCAAAGGACTCTAGCTTTATTTCTTTTCACACAGCCATTTTCTGATTCAGAATTGCAAACTACTCACAAATTTTATTTTATTTTTTTTCAGTTTTAGCAATTAACCTTGCAGTATAAACAGAAGACAAGTAGAAAATAAAAAGAGCAAAGATGGAGGAGCAGCCAAACCTGTCTGTCTCTGGAGGAGCACAGAGGGATGGAGGAGCAGGCTCAGTGCCCCCTTGCCTCTGGGAGCTAAACCTCTTCGTCTTGGTCACTGAGTCTGGTGGGACTCTGCCACTTTGATGTGTTGCTGACATCTGAGTCTTTAAAGAGCTAGCCTGAAATAAAAGAAAGAGCAGTTTTCTTTCTCACACAGCAAAGCTTTTCTAGAAATTTACTCCACTTAAATACATTCACTTGACAGTAAAGCATCTTGGCTCTTCCTTGCATACACAAACCAAATGTGAGGGAGTAAACCTCTCTATGTTCCTTAGTGGTTAGATTAGGTCCTACAGCAAGACTGAAATAATGTCACCTGAGCTTTTGTATCTCTACTGCAACTCTCTTTTATTTCTGTCTATTATAAACTGTAATTTTAATTTTAGTTTATACGGTTCCTCAAGCAAATGATTTAATTTTACAGTACTTCAGGAATCTAGCAAGTAGAATGCAAGCTGAAATTTCAACAAAATGCTGTGATTTAAAAAAGGAATATTGTCTTTATTGGAATTTTTCACCTGAAATGATTCCTTACTCAAAAAATATTTTCAAATATGGAATTAAAAAACAACTTTAAAATGAAATTACTTTTCTGAGACAAAACAGAATACTGCATGCCTCATTTCTGAGTAGTATGATAGGAAAATGGAAAGATGAGATTTATTTTCTTCACCTTTAATGAGACGAGTAATAGTAGGACAAATGGTGAAATATGAATAATGTTTTCCCAGGGGCCATTTCCTTCTGATGAATTATGCTCTATTTTCCTTTAGCAGGCATTGAGTTGCTTTTATGTGGAAAATTCAAAGAACTGACGGTAAGACCTAAGTTACAGCTCAACAAATCACAATGGTTTAAGAAAACTAACCTTTAAGTGCCACTTATTCTGGTGCTAAAGAGTTGATTTAATAATTTAGAAATCAAAATGTAACATTTAAAAAAATACAAATGAAAAAATTGAAAATATTTTTTTCTTGTACATTCACTATTGTCATGATTATCGGCTCCTAGGGAAAATATAGAACTAAAAGTATGGAAATAATGGGTTAGTGAATTTAAAATGACTTCTTGGTTTATAGGCTAACAGGTTAAAAATATGTTAATGAAACTACCAGAGTTATGTTATGCAATAGCCAAAAATTTAATTTGTAAGTATTTTTACAGAAATAATTACATCATTCAAAAGGTCTCAATTGCCTTTACATATTAAATTGGCCATCATTAACACTTATATCTTCTTAACCCAACCTCAGCATAGTTTCTGTATTGTATCTATTTTTTCTTCCTTCCACAAATAATCAGATTCCAAAACTGATTTGTCCCTGATCCTGTGAATAGTTAGCAATACAATAAGAAATTGCCTCAGGAGAGGAAAAGGAATGATGGTATTTCCATCTGGACACAAACCAAGTCCTCTGTATTTCAGCACTTTCCTGCTTTAAGACATGTAATATTCTGAACTTGGGTGTTCTTTACCATGTGTGAGACAAGAGCCTCAGACTTTGCTGGAAGCCCTGCGACCTGCTTTTGTGTAAAACTTTCAGAAATTACCAGCAGTGTTTTCAGACACAAACTTGCTCTCTGGAAAATTTCTAACCAGTTCATCAGCTGAATGGACTTCAGCTGCTTCTTACACAATCCAGTGGCTCCAGCTTTCATTTGAAGTGTCCAAGATATAAGCTTGACAAAATAAAATGTTCCTTTCCTTGACAACTGCCATGTTTTGACAGTCAGGCCCAGAGAACAGGAATAAAGAAGTTTACACGAGATGAACACTGACAGTCTGCTTTTTTCATCTTTTTTTTTTTTTTTTTTTTTTTTTAACTCTCAGCTCCCCAGAGAACAAGTTCACAAATGGTAAAAAAAAGACACAATTCCCATTAGCCCAATGGTTCAGTGAGTTTCATGATGTTCATGTCACTGGTACTGTACAGACCACAGACAGCAAGGGCAGAAATTCAGCTTCCCCTGTAGTCTATCTAAATCTTATCTATCAAGTCTATCTTGAATACTTGAACTGTGTAAAGAAAATATTAATTTTTATGAAATAGAAATAGATATCATTTTGCTATTTTCCCTCATAATAAGTATTAGAAAATTTAAGGAACAAAAGAGACAATTCTTCAAGCAAGCCACAATGAACACATTGGGAATGGGAAACCAGAAATAATGCACAGCTCTCAGTGATGTTGATGAACCTTGTACTACCTAGAGCCACCATCAGCATGTAAAGATGCTTATCTACGCCTTGAATATAGAAAATAAGCAGACACCTCTCAGGAAATAGACAGTCACTTAGACTGAGATGATCTTTTAGGTAAACCCTCCCTCCTGCATGCTGACACCTCATAAATCATGTAGGTAATGCTTTCCTAAATACACTCAATTTTTTTCATGTGTGTATTAAATAATGGATTTTGCTCCTTCTAAACTTTTGATACTTTTTGTTACTTCTAAACAAATGTGTAACTATAATTATCCTTACCTATCCTAAGTTAATTCCTCACACAATATCTTCAATAACCACCAGAGGAGGATATATTTTTCGGATACAGATCATCCCACCCTTCCTCCCTCCCTCCTCCCCACCACATTTGGTGGATCCACAGTAAAAACATTTCTTTCAAAGGCTGCACTTCTACTTTTCCTTTCCTACAAACTGCAGATTATAGCAGTAATATTGATAAATATGAAAAACTCATATGTAAAATAAATGTATTTTTAGTACTCCATTCCTGGTTTTTTAAATTTTGCATATCAGCTACCAGTTTCAGGTGCATTAGTGCTGTCCACTAGCAGACACCTGAAATCCCAGTCAGAACTGAATTCCTGAAGAGATGATGCTGACTATTAAGCATATGTATTTGGCCAGATGATTTTAAGTAAGTATAGTCCTGATGTTTTTGGTTTTGTTTTTTTTTCATTTTAAATCAATTAATCACTGGATTAATTTATTTTCACTTTAAATCTATTTCAAAGTTAAAGAGTTCTAAAAGAATTAAGTCATGGGCTTCAAAGGATCACTGCTCAATTTTCATTCAGGACAGAGACCTTAAAAATAAGTAATTCATTTTTTTAGGCCAAGAGAAAAATTCTTTCCATTGCTTTTTGGTAGCCTTCAGTAACTAGAAAAGGAAAATTCACAGAGTAGCCTTAAAATCCTGTCCCCAAACAAGAACCACCAAGAAAAATACACTGAGGAAAATATCTACTCTATTTTCCTTCGTCTCCTTTGTGACTGATTACAGTTTTAATCTCGTTGCCTGGATGCCATATAGGTTTCAAATAGCTCTTGCAGGGCTGTTGCTGCAGTCCAGATCCCTATTTGTGCTGTTGCTATGCTTATCTAATATAAGGAACAACTTCTTTACACTCCTCCTGCTGTTTCTATTTACCCTATGATAGGTTAAACACATCTGAACTCACCTTCGACCAGACCTACACTGACTTGAAAATTGTGTAAAGCTGCAGGAGATATCTATTTGTTGCAATTTGTAGTATTTCACTTTCTTGCAAGGACTTCTTTGGTTAATAGCATGGGATGTCCCCTGCAAAATCTGACCAAGAAAACCAATTTTATGGTATGCTATGAATGATGCCCAATTCAGAGTATGAACAGTGATTTTCTAAATTCGACTATGTTCCCAAGGGTAATCTAAATTTCCTTTTCTATTTTTTTTTTTTTTTTTTTGTTGGTTTCATTGGTTTTTGCTTTGCTATGTTGCTTCCAAAGTTAAATTCTGCATCTACATAATCATTTCTAGAAAATGCTGAGGCAAGCTTTGGTCTAACTTCCCTTCAGGGATCAATTCACCTGGGAAATATACTCTCTGGAAAGGGGAAGACTCACCCATTTCAGGTGCTGTATTGTATTACTTACTGGAGTGCAGGGGAATTACACACAAGAAATAAATTAGAAGAGCATGGATCAATAATGGCACAAGACTTTTGCCTACCTAATTATAGATATGTGCTAAAATAATTAGCTTTCTTAACTTCACAATTCTTATGTTTTTGGATCAATTTTATTTCATAGTTCTCATTACTGATGTTTTTGGTACAGAATAGAACTGTTCTGTGTTTCCCTCTCATAATTGGATAGAATTTGTGACTTTTCTTCAGAAGTACCACTGGAATGGTAAGTAATATATACGTGCACAGAAGATGCACAGTCAGCTACAGTACACAATTCTGTGACTACAATCTGAAGGGGTTTTTTTACTGGAAATCATTTTTTCAAATTGTTTCATTAGAAGGGAGTCTTTGGCATAAAAGTGCTGTCATAACATGTCATAAACACTTCTGACTTTTAGCTAAGTCTATATAAAACTTGGTTTATTGAAAAAAGTAATACCCATCTGAAACTTTCTAGCTGCTAAAAGTGATTTATCAGTCAGATCCCCATGTCCTGTTGTTTTCCATTATGTGCTCTCACAACTGGTGTTGATTTTGTTGAGAGAAGTTTAGGTTTCTCTAGGCCTTGCAATATGTTCTATTACCTCATTCTAACTTTCATTATCTATTAAGAACCACTGTTGTAAAAAGGCAAGCATGTAGAAATTATTAGCAAATAGGAATCTCACTGTATATGATGCCAATTTAGTAATGGCTATACAATATATTAGAGCTCATTTGGGAGCTGTCAGAAACAGCTTCACCAGCCTCAAAATAAACCTTAGCAACCTCTACATTTTTATTACATAGATATTATTTTGTGACTCAACAAGGATTCAGTGTATCAATTATTTTTTGAGTCAACAAGGATTCAATATATGAAGATATATTGCCTTAATTAGGCAGCCTATTAAAAAGTAATGGCAGGATAATTTCATACAATGATAATTTTACCTGGGGGACTGATCATTATTTGATTACATGATGCTGTTGTCTTTTGGTTATGTAACTTTTTTACAGCTGATAGTGAAAACAAATAGCCAATGAAAAATTAGTTACCATGAATAGGTGGCAGCATAGGAACAATGTGGCCCAGCATTATTAACAGGTGTGATGGACACACAGACACATACTTGATTTTCTCACTACCCACAACACTTCTCCTTCCCATACACTGACTATCCCCACTCCATCCTTTTATCTGCCATACTGGATGAGTGATTAACAAACATCCAGCCAGTCAAAACTTCATCTGTTATGAAATTTGCACATTGACAGGGCAGGCACAATCCCAGTGGCAGCCAGCATGCTTCTGTTACAGTGTTGGAAGGAACTGTTGAAGCTAGAAAGGTGGGACAGAATATTAGCCACCTTTGGATGCAGGGAATTCATCTACAGCAGCCACTGGGAACTGTAAGAAAGAGGAGGAGCTCTTTTTTTGGAATGATCATGCCAAAGAAAATGGCATTGTCCAGCTTTGCTGTTTGAACACATTGTCTCCATTTTCTTGGGATCTGATCTTCAAGATTTTTGTCAATATTTCTAAAGAGGATAAATCCCTACTAAATCTCTATTAAAAACTTCTGAGCCATTTTCAGAAGTAATCAGAGGGCTACTTCACAACAACCCTTCAAAAGCTGATTTTAATACATAACCTAAGGAGAGGTAAAAGGTAAAGTGAATTTTACTTGGTGGATGGCCATCTTTCCTCACTTCTTCAATGAGGTTTTTTCATTCAGATGTTTGAGAAAATGAAACTGTATACAGAGTATAAAACAATACTAATTAAACTGTTAAACAGATACAAGCATATAGTTACACATTTGATATCTCAAAAGTGTTTTTTTTTTAAAAAACCTTTACCATGAAGATTATTCTAAGCTGTACAGGGTAGGTTGTGCCTGGTTCATTTCATGGATTGCACTGGGTCAGGCTTGATTCACTTGCTGAACTCAATATTTTAAAAATCTTTCACTGCATGTTTGATGACATGGAGTGTCATTTTATTGGTTTGTGTTGATTACTGTCTAGATTTCAGAAAAAACTTTCAGAATAGATCTGATTTCCTCATGGGAGACGCATAAAAAACCAGAAGACCTTACTGAGTGTATTTAAGTGGAAACTCTAATAATTGCCTTCAGAGCTGCTGCCTGTCCGTAACAATGGACTGCTGGTTTAGTTTTCTTTTTACTTTTGAAATTAACTGTGAAACTGCAGCACAAAACTCCTCCATATCCCAGGAACTGCAATGGAAGAGGCATCTACTGTCTAAATCTGCCTTTTGCTTTTTATTTCCCTCCTGCTGCCCTTGTATGTGCAGAGACATTCTGGGGTTCCTTTAGCTATTCCTTGTGAAAATAGACTTGGAATCAGTGAATTCTAATGAGATGGTAAAAAACTGTTGCATGTGTTGGAGTGAAAGAGGTCCAGAGCACAAATTCTCTGACTCTTTAAGCAATCATGGATTAATTGCCCTCTCTAGAGTCTTGCATTTTGTCATGGGATGGGATGGGAAAGCACAATGACTAAATTAAACTTAAATATATAATTTTTGCTCCTTAAGTTAAAGTACATGTAATTCACTCTTTGATCCAACATATTTTTATAATACATTTTAAATTCTAAACATCCACACCAGGATCTTTCTTCTTACTATATGCACGCTGTATATTTTTTTCATCCTCACTGGAACGCTCACATCTCTTGGGATAATCTTTTATTGTGTTTTTGTTTGCATAAATTCAGACAGTATTTTACCTTCAGTGAAAACCCAACACTGTTGCATGGTCTGATTAGGACTTTGACTTGATGCCTCTGGAAACAAGACAAGATGAAAATATATGTATTTTAATATTATGGCCGCATTTTATTTATGTGCCTTGAAATAAATCCAGGACATAGGACATTCTGTTTGAGAAAAACAATAAGCTATTTCAAATCACCCTTTAGTGAAAAACTTATCACTGAAGAACTATCTGACTTAGAGGCACTGTCAAGAAATCTGTGGAAAAGATAATTCCATGATACTATAATTTGTGTGAAAGAATAATACCTTTTTTGGCAGATGATGTTCAAAATTTTTCTCTGACAGATGGTATGCACATTCAATCTATAATTACATGGTCACTTAGATGCAATACCAGTTTCTGATCCCACCTGTTCCCTCTTTATTCCTTTTGCCTGTCAGTGTAATTTTCCTTGCACTAGGTTTTTTGGTGGCTAAGGCAGGAGCTGTATCTAGATGAAAATTAACTCTAAAACATACATTTTCTTTTCAGATGGATCAATACATCAGCTTTCTGTTCAGAGGTTTAAACTGGCTAAAAGAGGACAGAACAATGAGTGTTGGGAGCAAGGCCAGAGTGGTATTTCCAATCTCTTTCCCAGCTGTTGGTCCCTGGGCCTGTACTATGCCTGGAGTTATTTCTCCCAAGTTCAGGACTTGATTGTTTTTCTTGTGGAACTTCATAAAATTCCTGAATACCCAATTCTCCAACTTGTCCAGGTCCCTCTGAATGACAGCACACCCATCTGGTGCAGCAATCTTTCTTTCCAATTTTGTATCGTCTGCAAACTGCCTGAGGGTCTGCACTGTCCCATCCACATGGTTAGTGAACAGATTATAATATTGGCCTCCTTAGCGACCTCTAGGATACCCCATTAGTACCTTGGAGCTAGACTTAGTGTTACTGATCAGTTCTGTTTGGGACCAGCTGCTCAGGTGTGTCAAATCCACCTCACTGTCCATTTATCTAACCCATATCAGCATCTACAAGAGAAGTTCAAGCCTTCCATCTACATGTGGTATAACTGGATACCCCACAATTCCCTTCAGCCTACTTAGAGGTTATTAATATTGTTAATTTGTTAATACATTTAAATATTTAATTTTTTTAATTTTTTTTTTTTTTAATTTACCTCCAAGTGAGACCATGCCTTGTTGGTAATATAAGAAAGCAACAGGTTTTCAATGGTCCTTTTTACTTGTCTTTCACTGCAGTGCACATGGCATCTGATTCATTTCCTGTTGGAGACATTGAAAAGATCTCTGCTGACTGAGAAGGAATGAAGTTGGTCTTTGGTGCTGCACTGCCTGCAAATATTCAACTAAGTCCACAAGCTCCACTGTTTCTGGAGACCGAGTACAATATTAAAGCAAAGAAATACAAAAAATCCTTATCTCGTATTATCCCTTGCCCATCTATCTTAGGGCAGAAAAGGCATTTTTAGAAGAACATATCAAACAAAATAATTTGTGAACTCTTTTTTCTTTTCTCTTTACCCTTTAGAGAATGCATACTGCATTACAAACAGCAAGTGATTTCATAAGATTAAGCTTTTCTCATGGAAGAAGAATCCCAAATGTTGACAGTAGGAATGTGGCTCTTTTTATCAAAATTGTTCCGGCTTACTGGATTTATAAATTACTGAATCCAGATGGATTTTTATCTTAGTTTTCAGCCTGATGCTGTTTCACTTGGATATCATTAAAGTAACAGGAAGTTAAGAGACTTTTATTGTTACAGAGGAGAAAGTTGTGTTTTACTGTATTGACTAAAAATATATACTATTGTCTGAACTGTATACATCAGCGAGTTCCATCCCTACATTTCAGAAATAACATAGCTGCCAGTAATAGTAACAAGACTTGTCCTTGGTTGAAACATGATTTTTTTCCTTTCTCCAAATAGCTCTCCTCAAAGTAGCATAGACAACTTATTTTCTAATTTTCATGAAATAAAGTTTTGTATATAATATAGAATATCATCAGAATGTATTTAATATCAGAGAAAATGTAAGTATGACTGTCCTGAAATTATTTTTCTTAATTTTCAGGAAAAATGTTCCAGGAAAAATGTTTACCTGGAGAATCTTCTCCAGCAGTACTCCCCTTAGCAAGAGGTCTCACCAACTAACCGACAGCCAATCACTTTTTGAAGTGAAAACATATGGACCGTTCATCAGGGCAGGCTAAACAATAAAAGTATGCTAAGAGAAAACCTTCTAACCTGGGTAAGATACAGACAAATGAGCTCTTTGTTTCACAGGAATCTCTGAATCACTGTTTGCAGAAGAATAACAAGCCATTATTTTTCCTGCAGTGGTTGGCATTAATAAAATTTTCTCTAGAAGGAGGAGATAGACAAGTGACAGTAAATGTTGTTCACAGATATTTATTTTGTGTTAATTGAGCTATGTGTGGACTAAGTCAGTCATGCTTGAATAACTATCATTATGTACATTAGGTACATAATCCCATTATCCCCACTACATATTATATTTTGTTTCCTTTGAATCTGGTTGCATGTTTACAACTTAAATGCAAGTACTTTAATTTCAATTCCATTATCCTTATTTTAAGATGAAAGATGTGCGGTGACTTTCACTTGAAATATTACAGTCTCGGCTCTGTCTTTTTTCAGTCACAGATCCTAGGAAAAATCACAGAATCCTTTAGGTTGGAAAAGACCTCTTTAGTCATTGAGTTTTACCTTTGACTAATCACCACCTTGTCAATTAAACCATAGCACTAGGTGTCACATCCAGCTGTTCCTTGAACACCTTGAGGAACCATGGCTCCATCACCTCTCTGGGCAGTCCATTCCAATGGTTTTCTTGCAGGAGCACAGACACACTTTGGCATTTAATAGGGAATGTCATATTTGGATTAAACCATACAATTTTAAGTTTGGCACCATCAGAACCAGGCATGCTAAAAATTTTGCCTCCAAGTCAGATGACCAGAGGAACTTGGCATCTGGACTTCCTAATAAGTGTCTACAGGCTCCCAAAACAGCAGTTTATAGCAGGAAAGAGAAATTTTCTAGAAACAAAAGAAATTAAACAATTTCTTTTGAGAAGTGAGATTTCATTTGTAAAAATACCTTAATTTATTCTAATATGCTTTTAGATTTCATTGTTCTTGTGTAGATTATACTGATGTTCTCAAATGCCATTCAAATGAATAACTATTAGCACAAAAAGAATAGCCATGGGATGTTGGTGCTATTTATTATGAATTAAAATAGAAATTAAATTGGTTATTGGTTAATTCACATTTTCTCTCCTGGTGCACATCACACCAAACAGCACCTGTTTCTCACACAGTTTTTCATCTTACTTGTGAAAAATCTATGGAGAAAAGAACCTATAGTCTTTTCTAAAAAAGGCCTGTCACAAACTGTCTAGCACTTCTACCAAGTGAAGCTGACACTTCTATAGTTTGATAAAACTTTAATCATATTTATGCAGCATCTTCATGTCATCAGTGATACCCTCATTATGTCATCTCAGCAATGAATTATTTACACACTTTAAAATTACAAAAAAAATAACTTGGCATGTGAAAATTAAAATACTCCAAAATCTTTAGATCTGAGACAATGAAATATATAATATTAACTGTTCTGGCATTAAAAATTGCATAAGGACAAGAGACATCCACGATCAGCATGCAGAGATAATTTATAAAATACCTGGTCATTTATAAAGTACCTTTCTTTTGTGTGCAATCATGGACCCTTCACTCATCATGCACTCCTCCTTCTGAAAATAACTTTACAAGCACATTCACTCCCCTAAACTTATCAGAGATATTTACAGTGCTGGAGATGCTTTTCACTCCAAAAAATCTCACTGTACAGGAATTCCTGGTAACATGGCCAGACTTTCCAGCTTCTCTGTTTCCTAGTGAGGATGGATTTTTTTGTGTGTGAGTATGGACATTGATTTATATGGATACTGATTCATATGATACTTTTTTGTGGGCATCCAACAATCACACTCATGACATCTTACAGCCAAGACAGTATGCCCTCCCAGGAACAAGTCTAAAACTCAGGAATTTTCTTCCTATCATGTCAAATTAATAGGTATTTGTATAAAAGCTTGAAATTAAACAGTTATTTAATCACTGTTAATAGCATAGAAAATGGCTTTATATATTGCTCAGAGCTGTGAGAGTTTGTAAATTATGTAAGGCACTTCATCTAAATTTTAAATCAGAGGCCTTAGACCATGAAATTTTCTACCACATTATAACAAGATTGCAAGACCAATGTTTTTGTGCAGTTTACTATTTCTTGCAATTCATATTCATTATGAATTACTACTTTTGTACCTTCAGGAATTCAGTAACTTATATCAACGCTGGATATCCCACCACAAACTAAAAAATGCACTGAAAGAACTTTAAAAACAGTTGATATTCTGCTTGGACTTTGGGAAGAACTGGAAGAAAGGTGACATTGTCAGCTCAGTGACTACTGAACTAAGGCATGTCTATGGATTCTACTGGGCAGTCACACCTGGAGCTCAGATAATATTAATATAAAATACTATTCTATTGAAAGATTCATTATACAAAATATTTCTTAGGAAGATTTACATCTAAGAGACTTTCAACCTTTTTCCCAACAGAAGGTTCACTGGGCTGTACTTGAAATAGATAAGAGAAAAATTTATGTCTGTGTACACAAATTTCCCCACCCCCATCTTGTGAACCAAAATAAACTCTCCAGCAAAAAAATAGACATTTTTTCTGAGTGCCAAGTTGCATCACTTGCTTCCTTGGATATAAGAAATTATTTAAACAACCGTGCAGCTTTTACAGAACCATTGGCTAACATACCTTGGGGACTGATTTCTTACCAGGATAGAGCCTGTTGAAACTACATGATGAATTTTTGGCAAAGAAGTGTTTTTCCTGTGATGTTCTCCATACAAGCACTTTCCAGCCACAGTGATTGTTGTGTAGATTGCTTTTGGCACTGTTGCTCAAAGACGGGAAGAGGGGAGACTGCCCCTGTCCATAAATTACACCATGAGAAAAAGACTTTCAGCCCAGCTATAAACAGACAATCATGAAAAGTTATGCATTGCCATCCTCAGGCAACCAGTGGTAGTAGGAGAATGAATGTAATGAGCAACACATACTGACAAGTGCTTTGGGTTTTATAAAATATGTTAACCATAAATTGCCTTCAGATTAAAAATAAAAAAAAAAAAATTACAGAATTTAATGTCGAAGAAGTATGTGTGTGGCACTTGTTATTATCAAG
This sequence comes from Poecile atricapillus, assembly GCF_030490865.1. Lineage (NCBI taxonomy): Eukaryota > Metazoa > Chordata > Aves > Passeriformes > Paridae > Poecile > Poecile atricapillus. The sequence continues at coordinate 45,061,223 of NC_081289.1, read as the reverse complement.
TGTTCTTACTGGGAGAAAAGTTCTTTTACTGTGTAACAAGATACCATTGTTCCTATTCAGCAGAAGAAAATACATGGGTGTTGCAGTCCACCACTGCAGGATCATGTCCAGGGAAGCTACAGTTTCTGGGAGTCAGCATGTAATACCAACGAGGTGGGCCTCTGTTCATGAAACCATTTATTCAGCGTGGGAACAAACTGTCATTCGGAGACAGAGAGCCCTGAACAAAGGCAGGGTGAGGGGTTTTGAGGGACAGAACTTTTGAGGGTCTCCACCTTTGAGGGTGGAGTTCAGGGTTAGGGACCACTAGAAACACACCAAGGGAGAACCGCCAGGGACTCAAACCCAATCAGAACTCCTTGGCCACTCCTCCCAAGAGGTCTGGGATGGGGTAACTTCATCCAGGGCTCACATTGCCCATCCTCCAAAGCAGGAGGTCAAAATTCACACTAGCTTGGCTCACAGCCATCCCTCTCATGTTAACAATGCTTATCTGAAACTAAATGCCTCCCTGAGGCACCTCACAATACATGGGATTTTCCCTTTCCCAGAAGCTAGGTATAAACTCTTAGTTTAGAGAGGACAACTGTTCACGACACATTGAGAGTCTTCTTCTCTTTGTACTGTGTACTCTCACACAGGTACTCTGCCACAAATATGTAAATCAAAAACACCCCCTCACACATAGTCTTGTATGAATTGTTCTTGGAATAATATATACTCTAATTCTTCTCTCTTTTTCCCCCCAATTCTTCATTAAAAGGATATTTCTGAGGGATGTTAACTGGAATAGGAGTTTGAACCTCAACCTTCAAGGTTTTTTTTTTTGAGATATATGGTGCAGCAGAGACAATCTTACTTCTTAAACCCTCTTAAAGAGGGCCCTTGCATGTCCCAACCCCAAGGATAAATAAGACACTGACTATCCAGAGACCCAAGAGATCAAAGTGAGTCTAAAAAGTGATAGGATGTAACTAGACTGTTAAATGAATACAGAACCTACTAGCCCTGGGCATACTACACAGGAAGATTGTTAAAACTTCATCTTTCCTTACTTACATACTGCTTATGAAGTAACTACATAGTAGTACTTACATACTATTTATGTAGTAACTACTAACATAAGAAGTTACTTCTGAAGCCAAAGACAGGAATGGATGGCTGATCCTTTCCTTGTTCTTATAAGCATAGACTCATAGAATCATGGAATGGCTTGGGTTGGAGGAAACCTTAAAGATCACTGAGTTCCAATCCCGCTGTGGACAGAGAAGCCATTCTCTAGGCCAGGTTACTCAGGGCCCCATCTAACATGAGGCTGCCAGAGGCATCCACAGCCTCCCTAGGCAGCCTGTTCCAGTGCTTCATCACCCTCTGAGTAAAAATTCCCTTCCTAAGCATCTAATCTAAACCTACCTTCTTTCAGTTTAAAACCATTTGCCCTTTGTCCTGTCACTATCTGCCCATATAAAAAGTACCTTTCACTTCTTAAAAAGAGAGGGAAAGAGACATGAAGTGATTTGCATAGTTCTGTGCTTTAATTACAGAGCAACTTTTGCCTGATGACACTACTATCCTAATTAAGTACCATTATGCTACCCTTGGGACCTTTCTGATTAAGCCCCAATTATGTGGAGTATTCATGACGATGGTAACCATCCCCTTTTCTAACTGTTGCAGCACATGGTAATGATGTAAACTCTCCTGGGACCAAAGGATGCAAACAGTCAGACAGTGCTTTTAGAGACCCAGCAACAATTTCCAAAGCTGAAGTTCTCTAAAACATCAAGAAATGTTTTAAGTGGCATTTAAGGTAATCTAAAGCTTTTTTAAAATACTGGAAGAGTGGATATGCAGTAAAGACTAGATTTTTAAAAGCCTAAACCCCAGTTTTTCTTTCACCTTTCTTAGACTTCAGTGGCAGATGCCAGTGTTCTTCAAACACCTGTCTTCAATACTGGAATTTATTCATGCACAAAATATTTCTCTTATCAGCAAATTTGTCAGATTTTTGCCTAGTCTTTTGACTCTTTTTCATATGACTAATCTGTTGCCTCAGAGTTCTTACTCTGAACAACATATATAACTATTCTTAGAGAAAGGCACATGAAGGCATAAATGTTGCGTAATATCTAATATGCTGACTGGAAATGCTGAAATATCCCCATTGATCTGAAACAGGGAAGAAATGTCTCTATTCTGATTAAAGAAGATGCATTTAGCCAACAGACACATACTGATGCTTTAAAAATTTTATTTGAGTATAAGCAGCCACTAGTTTGAAACAATAAAAAGACATTTGAAAGTTTCCTGCTTCAGAAAGAAGAACAATGTGACAGTAATAGAAATTTTGGACAGATTTAAGTTCTCCTTTCTTGTGTCTTGGTCTGTTTAAAAGGTCCAAGGTAAAACACCTGCCATGGTGATCTTCTCTACTCCCTTGGACTTTGACAAATGTAAAAATAAGCTTGTCAAGATAATATTAAGACTCATTGCTCATGGATATAAACATGCAATGAATTTTAAAGCTGAAGAAAAATTAGAGTGTAATATTGTCAAAGGAGCAGCTAGATAATTTCCCCTTTGTTCAGCTCCAAAATGTAAAATTGAGTTGTTTTCTAAAGCAAAGGAGTAATATAAATTTTAATATGATGAAGGCCAGAAAGGCTAAAAGACCGCAATTACAAAAGAATCATTTGCATGAAAAAAAAGTGGGATCAATCCTTAATCATTAAAATGATGAAGCCAGGTATTAACATATACTGAAAATCTTACCAATACATAAAATAGGTTCTTTAAACTGTCATGACAGAGCTTGCTTTATACTTAATTAATAAAGTTGTTTAGTAGCCCAACATTTATAAACAAACCGAAAGGCAATCCACATACTTGCCAAAATTATTCCTTTGATCATGAGGATTGTTTTTTTTCCTCCAAATCACACCTGTTCATAATGAATAAATGTGCTTTATTGTCAGAGTATGAACTGTTCAGCAAGTTGTGTGGACAGTCACTTGTGATATGAATGCCTTACTCTACCATTTCTACTAGCCTTCTTTGCTTTACATAGATATGTGTATCTTGAGTGACACATGTTTATGTTAAAATGATGTTGAAAATGTCACCTCCTTGCTGGAAGACCAGTGTAGTACTATGATAATGAAGAAGAGGACAAAGTTAAAGTGAACATTTTGTTTAGAACTAAATTAATGCCTTAGGAAGTAATATAATGGTTTTATTTCTAACTTGTGTCAGCACTCTCAGTCACACATAGCACTTTCATTATGCAGGCCTTCAAAGCATGCCTAAGCAGACCTCTAAGCATGGGGGCAAAAAATGTGGAATAATAGATACAGTTGGAAAGAAGTTATTTAGTCATGAAAAAGTGCATTTTCAAGGCAAACAATGAATTAATAGCTATTTTTTGGCTGAAGTAAAAATGTCAAAGTGTGTAAAAAATTTTTCATGAAATGTAAAGAAACTTCAAACTGGGCACTGTCAGGAAAACCTTAGCAGGGTGAAAACCTAGCTCAGTCTTCCAAGGACTTGGCAGAGGAAGCAGAAGATTGTGAACTAAGTCAGCCCCAAAGTAGGGTGAGCAGTGGGACTGCATCATGGGACAAGCACAGGCATGGTCCCCACTGCCCACAGGGAGACTGAACAACATGGTCAGACACACAACTGGCTTTGAAACTGTTACATGGGATTACTAATCACTGAAATATATCTTATGCATCTTAGGTGTCTGTCAAGACTAAAGCATTTCTTTTATCCACTGTCTTTTCAGACCTTTTTCAGCCCTGCACAAGGAGATCTGGGGATGCTGGCCGGCATCAAGGCTGAATGTGAGCCAGCACTGGCAGCCCCCTTCCCTTCCCTTCCCTTCCCTTCCCTTCCCTTCCCTTCCCTTCCCTTCCCTTCCCTTCCCTTCCCTTCCCTTCCCTTCCCTTCCCTTCCCTTCCCTTCCCTTCCCTTCCCTTCCCTTCCCTTCCCTTCCCTTCCCTTCCCTTCCCTTCCCTTCCCTTCCCTTCCCTTCCCTTCCCTTCCCTTCCCTTCCCTTCCCTTCCCTTCCCTTCCCTTCCCTTCCCTTCCCTTCCCTTCCCTTCCCTTCCCTTCCCTTCCCTTCCCTTCCCTTCCCTTCCCTTCCCTTCCCTTCCCTTCCCTTCCCTTCCCTTCCCTTCCCTTCCCTTCCCTTCCCTTCCCTTCCCTTCCCTTCCCTTCCCTTCCCTTCCCTTCCCTTCCCTTCCCTTCCCTTCCCTTCCCTTCCCTTCCCTTCCCTTCCCTTCCCTTCCCTTCCCTTCCCTTCCCTTCCCTTCCCTTCCCTTCCCTTCCCTTCCCTTCCCTTCCCTTCCCTAACCCTTCCTTCCTTCCCTTCCCTTCCCTAACCCTTCCCTAACCCTTCCCTTCCCTTCCCTTCCCTTCCCTTCCCTTCCCTTCCCTTCCCTTCCCTTCCCTTCCCTTCCCTTCCCTTCCCTTCCCTTCCTCCCTTCCCTTCCTTCCCTTCCCTTCCCTTCCCTTCCCTTCCCTTCCCTTCCCTTCCTTCCCTTCCCTTCCCTTCCCTTCCCTTCCCTTCCCTTCCCTTCCCTTCCCTTCCCTTCCCTTCCCTTCCCTTCCCTTCCCTTCCCTTCCCTTCCCTTCCCTTCCTTCCCTTCCCTTCCCTTCCCTAACCCTTCCCTTCCCTTCCCTTCCCTTCCCTTCCCTTCCTTCCCTTCCCTTCCCTTCCCTTCCCTTCCCTTCCTTCCCTTCCCTTCCTTCCCTTCCCTTCCCTTCCCTTCCCTTCCCTTCCCTTCCCTTCCCTTCCCTTCCCTTCCCTTCCCTTCCCTTCCCTTCCCTCCTTCCCTTCCTTCCCTTCCCTCCCTTCCCTTCCCTTCCCTTCCCTTCCCTTCCCTTCCCTTCCCTTCCCTTCCCTTCCCTTCCCTTCCCTTCCCTTCCCTAACCCTTCCCTTCCTTCCCTTCCCTTCCCTTCCCTTCCCTTCCCTTCCCTTCCCTTCCCTTCCCTTCCCTTCCCTTCCCTTCCCTTCCCTTCCCTTCCTTCCCTTCCCTTCCTTCCCTTCCCTTCCCTTCCCTTCCCTTCCCTTCCCTTCCCTTCCCTTCCCTTCCCTTCCCTTCCCTTCCCTTCCCTTCCCTTCCCTTCCCTTCCCTTCCTTCCCTTCCCTTCCCTTCCCTTCCCTTCCCTTCCCTTCCCTTCCCTTCCCTTCCCTTCCCTTCCCCTTCCCTTCCCTTCCCTTCCCTTCCCTTCCCTTCCTTCCCTTCCCTTCCCTTCCCTTCCCTTCCTTCCCTTCCCTTCCCTTCCCTTCCCTTCCCTTCCCTTCCCTTCCTTCCCTTCCTTCCCTACCCTTCCCTTCCCTTCCCTTCCCTTCCCTTCCCTTCCCTTCCCTTCCCTTCCCTTCCTTCCCTTCCCTTCCCTTCCCTTCCTTCCTTCCTTCCCTTCCCTTCCCTTCCTTCCCTTCCCTTCCCTTCCCTTCCCTTCCCTTCCCTTCCCTTCCCTTCCCTTCCTTCCCTTCCCTTCCCTTCCCTTCCCTTCCCTTCCTTCCCTTCCCTTCCCTTCCCTTCCCTTCCCTTCCCTTCCCTTCCCTTCCCTTCCCTTCCCTTCCCTTCCCTTCCCTTCCCTTCCCTTCCCTTCCTTCCCTTCCCTTCCCTCCTTCCCTTCCCTTCCCTTCCCTTCCCTTCCCTTCCCTTCCCTTCCCTTCCCTTCCCTTCCCTTCCCCTCTTATTCTAGGAATAGGTTGCAAATTAGATTGAGAACTATACTGGAAGGTATGTCAAATTTTTTCTATGTCCTGCTTTTTCTGGGTCCCTAGATGCAATCAACAAAACTGAAGCAAGTGTTTGAAAAAGCTAAGAAATGTCAGTCCGCCATTACAAGTTGATTTTTTTGCATCTTTTCCACCACACTATGTGAAAATGTGTCCTTTTTTAAAAAGAAAAGTCATTATTTTTATCATCAGTTTAGTACTGGCATCTGCCACCCCAACAGCTGTTACTCTTATCTAATTGGCCATTTTGGAACAGGAGAGGAACTTCTATTAAAGAAAACTCGCAGAGCAGTATTATGAAGCAAGTCCAATATTCCACTTAATTAGTCCAAAGTGATAGTTTTAAAAACATTTTGCATCTGCCTATTAATGGCAAAAAAATTAGTTTCTTAGGTAGTCAGTCTCAGGCTGAGTAATTCTGGCATAAAAACTAAAGTTCTACTGATGATTCAAGGAAACCATTCTCTTTGAAAACAATTCTGTTCATAATGAAAATAAGTTTATTTGGATTTTTCCTCCTTCATATCTATGGGTATAATCAGAAAAATAAAATATTAATTGCATGAGTAATTAAATATTGTATGATTTGTTGCTTAGTCCAATTAGGTCTCAAAGCTGAAGCTGCTTGGCATGTTGGCCAAGAGAAATGTGGATCTTACCAGCAAATATGATACAGTTGTTTTCAAAGCTGTGATTTCTTGCCTCTTTGCTGTTTTTTTGCCTGTTAACTACTTTCCTGATATATGTTACGTAGGACAATGGCACAGTGTTAAACTCTTGTTAAAAGCTTGGCCGTGGATTCAGGCAGTTGGGACAGAAGCAGAGAAATAAAATCAGGTTTGAATGGACACAATGAATGTGAATTTAGGTGAAGAGGGACAGTTTTGAATGTGTCTTATAAAGCAGAGGCAATATCTCAGGTTCACACAGGCTTATGCTGTGACTAAGATAATTAATCATGCAATTTAGGGCCTTTACTTTTGCATATACAAACCTACACCTGCTAATAGCTGCATAAAAGTACCTTTACACCTGCACATAAGTACCTTTATTTGATAGAATGATAGCTCAGGGTAAACATTTATTCAGATAACTACACCCCAGAATCAAACAACTGGAAGCATTGCCACTTTAAATTTTTATTGAACTGGATAATATTGTAATGCAGACACAAAAATAGTGCCTCATACTCAGGATCAGGTTGAAGCCTCTTACAGAAAAAATATTGGCCTGTAGGAACTCAAATATTTTTAACTCAGCATGGCAAGTTTCAAGCAGCTGTATAAATGTGTAAAAGTTGTTTTTTTTCCAGCACTAGCTTAGGGAGAAAAATTGCCCTCAGTATGAAGTTCTGCATGTGACAGCCAACAAGCTGAAGAGCATTCAGGGACTTTACCAGCCACCAGAACCTGAAAGTCTATTCAGCTAACTGTAAGATTGGTCCCTGACTTACCTTTGGCTCCTGCCAACTAACACTTTCCCAGACAAAAGTGGGCATAACTCAGTACTCATGAGGTCTCAGGTAAAATTCTCAAAAGGAAGTTTTGCCACCCCCACTTTGGAAACTCTGACTTGCATAAACATAGCTTATATTATGCCAGCTGCTCTTTTTGTCCAGAATATTCCTAGACATGTTTCATATATTTAGATAAAAGTAGGGAGTGAGGATTCAGTACATTTAAAAATTGATGTTCAGAAATAAGGAAAACAAAAAGAAGAAATAGCAGAAGCTATTACAGTCTGGAGTGATCTGTAGGTTTTTTCCAGACTAATTGATGCTGTATAGTCTGGTTGTTTGTTGTCCAGAACTCAGGTTGAAACTCTTAAGACATTTACTACCCAGCTTGCCGAGGTTTCAACATTTTATTCTTGACTCCATCATTCGCACTTCTGAGCCTTTATCAAGCTGGGTACCTCGAAACCATTCAAAAATTACATCTACCTGAGAGGTGCTTTCTTCTAAAATATGTACTTTGTAACCCTGTTATTTCATCCACAACATTTAGCAGTCAGTTTCAAGGGTAGATTTATAGATTTGGCTTTGATCTTTTACAAAACAGTTTGAATACTGCCTTTTTAGATCTAATTTCTCTGCCAATGACAGGTCACAGAAGAGGCCGAATTGCCAGAGAAGATCTGGATTAAATGAAGGGCACCAACCAAAAGTAAAATTTTCAGTCTGAATTCACCTTTTCTCTTAGTTTGTCAACATCTCATGTTGGTTACATCTTAAACACCTTTTGTTTTTCCAGGGTTTTGCTTTTAGGTGATGATGTTGATTGATTGATTGATTGATTGATTGATTGATGTCTATTTTAGGAAAAAGAGATTGCTTCAGACTGGTGAGACAGGAGCATATTTTCATATATGCCTAATGTATGTATTTTAGTGCAACTGGAAGTGTTGCACCTCACAAGGAACTAACCTGTCTTTATTTACCACAATGTAAAAGGGTATTACTTGCATTGCTGCATTTTCACAGTGTATTTTGCTTGGGTCTAGGTAGGATTATTACTATTACTGTTATTATTGCTATTTTAGTGGTTGCAGTTATTGTCATTATAGGATTTTTTTCCTTTTTATTTCTAAATTAAGTACTCTTTGGAGGAATGTGTATGAGTTTTTTGGTTTTTATTGGCATTAGTTAGAGTGTTGAATACTATTTATTTGAAGTTTGAATGAAGGATGCAGGCCACCTTTCTAACTGTCTATAGTTTAGGTCAGAAGAGCCCTATTTGAAAATATTTTAAAAGCAACATTATTTTTGTTATTAACACAGGGATATGACCACTAAACATGAAGTCAAACTCAATTTGCATATTTATTAAAATGCACATGAGCCTGAATGACTGTGTTTTGCAATCCTAAGGGCAATATTTCCAGATTTCCTTCAGCACAAACTGTCTCCTACTCCAGGGATGAAAATATGCCAATCTATTTCTGTACAGAGGCATTTTCCTTCATAAACCACCTAATCATATGAGGAATAACTGGGGAAAAAAAAAAGGGAAAGGAAAAAGATTTATTTCCACATAGAGTACAAAATTTACATAAGTTATCTTGGTAACTTAAACACAAAAAAAAGAATTCAGATCTGAAGAGAAAAAAGAGAAGTAGCATTGTAGCCCTGTATTTATTGCCTACCTGTGCTGACTGTGGAAGCTCATGTTGGAGAATTTGTTCTGCAGATCTTCAGTCTGCTTTGGACAAGCACAGAGTTCCACACCCAAGGGGCTGTAGCCTTCTGCTGCAGAAAAAATATTTTCAAAAATGCAGAAGAGAAAGGGAGTAAAAATTACATTATTTTGCTTTTTCTGCTTTTAGATAGGATTCTTTTAAAAGATAATGAGTGTCTCAAATATTTATCAAGGGAGATATCAATGTACTTTTCCACTTAGCCAGAATAAACAGGTTTATAAAACTTACATTATTTACCAGTGTGGAATTTGCTTCTGTCTCAAGGCTGCTGTAACTTGCACACTTAGATTCATTTCACTGGCAAATTCCTCTTTTAATATCAGGTAAGTTTGGAATCACCACCCCAAATCCTGCCTGGGGGAAATTAATTTAAATTATCTGAATCAATTTGTGCAATTCTAATATTCAATAACAAAAGGGAAATTAAGTGTTTTCTTTGGGACTAAAATGATACTCTGTCTCTGCTTATACTTTCCCTGACAGTCAAGAGAAGAACTTCAAATAACTTTCTGAGGTATCATCCATATTCTGGAATGCTTTTTCATTTCACACAGCTCATGAAAACAGAAGCTTTTAAGTGACATTACTTTGAGGTTCAAGTCACAGAGTTTCCCCTTTCCTCCATTCTCTGTCTTACTGTCTTTCTAAAAGCTAAAGCAACAAAATGTTGAAAAACTATTTCAATTGATTCAGCCACCTTAACTTCTTCTTTAAAGGAACCTTGGACTAGGTGGAGGGCCTGCTTGTATGATTTCAATTTTTTATCACTGAATAAATTGAAAGATAAATTACATGATAACATGATCTAAGTCAGATAGATATGAATTCTATCTAAATGACCACAGACACAAAACAATCGGAAACTGTTTGAGAAACACAAACCTTGTGTCCATCCACTCTGAGTTATCTGTACCACATAGGACTCACACTGGAATCAGATCACAGCATGATAGTTTCATGTTAAAGTTTTGTGAAAGATACTTAAACTGTGTGAAGGCAGAAACTTTGAAGCAGGAAGAGATTAAGTCTATTTAATTCACCACATTAAGAAAACATTCCTGCACTCCAACCCACGATATTAAATTCTTATCAAAGCTAAAAAAACTTTACAAAAATTAATGACATAGCTAACAATTATATTCAATGATTTCTCCCAAAACACAATTATTATCCTCTTTCAATGACTCAGTATGACCAGGAACTGTGTCACTGACCCAAGGAATATTTTCTCATCCGAAGGCTTTAAAACTTTCTCAGACAAAAAAGAAAAAAGGCTTAAGCAAGAAAGTCTTTTTAACAGAAGGAGTTTTGTAACAAGCCCTAACTGTGTACAAGGTCAAGTTCTGTCACACTATGAATGAAAACATTCTTGCAGAGTATATGTGTTCCCAGAAACTAACTGAAAACCAGTTCAGTCTGTGGACTATGTCTTATATATATATGTCATATAGTATTCACTAGACCACTATATGGGTCTAGTGCATACAATAAACAAAGCAACCATCTGCATTTTTGATCAGCCGTGTTTCTCTCTTGATCTTAAGGTAATGGTTAATAAAAACGATATATCGATAAACTAAAGCTGATATTCAAAATATTCAGCATTGCAGTTCACAATGTAAAGGAAGAATGTTTACCCTCTATGTCCTGGTTAATTCAGATCAGTCCATGCAACAGAAATACTGGCATGACTTGTATCTCATCTAAACACCCATTAATACAGTCCTCAGCAATGTGCACAGGTTTTTCAGGAGAAACAGGAGAAATAAGTCCTACTCAGTAATCAGAAAAAGGGTGTCACCTCTGTCTTGTCTAAAATGAGCTTCACAGAACTCATTCAAATGCTATATAAGTCCTCCAGCACTTTTGCTTTCTCTTGATGCACCTTCTCAGTTTCATTTAAGTTAGAGGTGGTAGTGAATCAAATTGGAACAAATCAGGACTGACAAACAAGTAATTTTTTTTTCAACAGTAACTGAAATAAAACTCAGTAAAAGTAACCAAGTCTCCCTGCACTAAATAAAATTTCATCTAGATCTTTGGAAAAAAGAGAATCTCATAGACCTATACTTAGGAATGGCTTGTGTTCTGACATCAATACTAAATATCCAATGTATTTCTGAATCACACAAAAAAAATAGAAAAATTCACAATCAAATCCTAATTATTTTCTTCTGATGATGGTTAGCAGTTTGCCAACCAGTAAAAATATTCAGAAATATTTTGATTCGATTTGAATAATTCTGAGAAGTCTAGAAGAATTGCCTTGATGCACTGATCTACTGTCCCTCTAAAAATAAGAGATGGATGAAAAATGAAAAGAGGTCTATATGCCATCAACATGAAAAGTTGTGTTTTTTTGCTCTGAGCAGTTTCCCTGTTTATGACAACATTATCAAGGCTGTCTGAATAAATTCAGCAAAACTATTATTTCTGCTGTTATTCAGCAAGCAAGTGCAGAGCTGCCATTTATTCATCTAATTCTTTTAGAAAAACACTTTTAGAAATCTGTTGGTGGTTACCATCTGAAGGTCAAGCACAACAGAAGTTTGGTACCATGAAGGACAGTAGAGCTCTATATGGTTTAGTTTTTTGGTAAAATAGCTGTCTGAATTGTTTAACTGTGAATACAGAACACTGATAAATCAGTCTACTGATTTTTATTGTTTGAAAATCAACTAGAGAAGAACTATAAATAAAGACAGAGAAACCAGCTTTTCAGTAATTACACGATTTTATGAAATCTTCAAGTCATTAGCTCATTGTCTTTTCTGCCATATAACACCTGTGGTAGATAATTACAGACAGGGCCACAAAGACAGACTTCCAAACAAAGGAATACTTTATTTTTATTGGTTTACTGAAGGCAGATCATACCAGAACAAGCATTTACCTGATGGAACTACAATGCTATACTGAACATGAGAAATGTATGCTTTTAGTCCACATATTTTAGCCATCTGCACTGGGATGAAAAGAATCATGTTGATGCAATCCCAGTTTGCTCTATTGCCTATGAAGTGAACCCAGGGTACCTAGGCCAGTCTCGCAGCTAAACTACAAACAGTACACCAAGATCAAGGATTCATTGTTTAAACAATCAATATACAAAATATGATTTCAAGAAGCACACATGAAGATTCCACACTTTGAGAAAAGGTACTCAAAGGTACTGTTTTACTAATCTAAGGTGCAAACCACCTAAATATGGTGGAGATTTATTCTGCTTCTTCAAGTGAAAACAGATATTTTAAACATTAAATTTAGTAATTTTTTACACTTCCATTTTTTCTATATTGAATATCTGTTGATATTTTATTGCAAAACTGAAAAGATGTGGGGGTTATGGTTCAACACTGAAAAGTCTGTGTTTTTCTATCATATTTCATCATCTACTTCATCAAAATTCCATTGTTGTATTCTACCTTCCTTTCAAAATTAAGCATCATAAGGTTACTCCTTATCTAAAATTTAGTCATTATCATTTAGCCTGGAAACAAGAAAAATTGGAAGATACTTTCAGCGACTGAAAAATTGAAAACTGGAGCATATATAAAAACAGGCCTGTATAAAAGATAAATCATGGTGAAATGTAAATGCTACAAACATTTATACATACACAAAATAAAAATATGACAACTTTTTACCGTATTCAAAGGATTTTGTGTTTAATATTCACAATGGATTTTTTTAAAAAATAAAATATTTCACTTTGCATGTTAATTAGGTTTCTCTAAAAATCAGCATTTTAACATTTTAATTCTTTGAAATTATGCACATTTTCTTGTCTCATATCTCAGAATTAAGCTCTGTATAAGAAACTAATTTGTATGCTGCTGAAATGCCAAAATACTGGTTAGGATGGAGATTCTGAATATTATCTTTGCTGTTTGTTGGCAATTGATTAATTAATTAATTCTAATGCCATTATAATTATGATTGTCTGGCAAAGGTATGTTTTTCAGTGGCAACAGAAATTAATCAAGTGATTAGTACTTTGTGCTGCTGCCCTTATTCTTTTTTTTTTAATGTAGTTCTCATTCCCAGGTGGTTATTACTTGTTAGGTGAAGATATGTACATGAAATACTCTTTTTTATTCCATAAACTTTCAACACACAGTTTGAGACCTGAAGGAGCCTGTGATTAATCACTTACTAATTGGATCATTCTTTCACTGACAATAAGTTATAAACTACATAAAAGGCACTCAGCTCCATTGTTTGTGAGATCCAGATTCCTCTAGGGAAACAGCACATTTTACAGTAAGGCAACTATCACATACAGCAAAAATGCTGTTCCCTATTCAAGTGAAAAATGCACTCAATTGCACCATACTATCTTACATAGCAGTTCTGCTTGCTAGCAAGAAGAAAGAAAAAAAAGGAAATAAAAGATATAGAAAACTTTCTGATCAAGTTTATTAATAAAACTCTAATTCTTCTTTTGGACTAACTTTCACAGTTCCCACTGGTTCTATTTATTGAATGTGAAATATCTTATATGGATTGGTTAGGATTTAGACCAAACATACAAATGACTCAATTCTTAGCATAATGAGAATGACATCCATAAAAATATCTTGACAATATATAAAGATGAGATCACATCTTGCATCTCTGATCTTTGAATCTGAGGATGAATATTTTCACCAAATTCAGTTTTACAAGCTAGGTAGAAAGATACATTTGGTTATGATACTTCATGTAAATATAAATGTGTGTGTGTGTGTGTGTGTGTGTGTGTATTCAAGGTGAACCAGTTCTGAGATAGCACCAGAGACTGTAACAGAATAGTTCAGATAAGACTGCATTTTCTTTCTGTAAAAAAGTGTTTATCTGTATTCACTTCAATATCTTAATATCTTTCTCTGCTGCAGAAACAGGTTTGTGGACTATGCATTTAGCCTCCCAATAACTGAGTTCAATGCTCAACTACTTTAAGGTTTTATTTTTTTCTAATTAGAGGTAACTGCCTTGAATTAAACATTGGTGACATCTTACTGAACAGCTGCAGAAGAAGAGTGGGTTAAATTTGTATTTGAATTGGGCCACAGCCCAAATTATTTGATAGGGTTAAAAGAATAAAAATACTAAAATAATGTGGAAGTATATAAGTAATAATTTTAAAGCACTTACTAGCAAATACATAATGCAGTGGAGAAGCTTACAGCAAAGAGTGTTTCTTGCTCCTTATGTCACCTGAATTTTCATAAAAACATGAAAATATTATTTTAGATTGTTACATAGATATTAATTCACAATTAATAATTAGATGGAACAATTCACTTAGTGTGCTTAGACATTTCAGGTCACACCAGAGATGAATGCACACACACACACACACAAACACACACACATGTTGATTCAAAATGCATGAGTAGAAGACAACTAGAAAGGATTGTACATTGTTTTTAAGGCCTCTGAATTCACTCCCTCATGAGCTCATCAGTCCAGGAAATAACGTACCCCTAGTAACAACAAGGAAAAAAAAAATCAAAAACCTACAAATTCACCAATCTTTTGGGATTTCTATGTTATTACACATCCCTAGAAACAGAGCTGAAAATTGAATTTGGAGCAAGGGACATGGCAGGAGATTTCTGACTAAAATTTCTGCTTAAGCTACCAGCCTAGTCTCACTGTGTTGAGGTCACTGAGCTATTGCCATCCCACAGTATTGCTTTGCTGGAGGTTTTGAAGCATCGGCAGAAGGAGCCAACAGAGGCAGGCAGGAGATTGGTGCTGGCTCAATTAATTGAAACATCCAGAATTGATGAGTGCTGTCAAGAGCTCACTATGAGGATGGTTACCAGAGGAGCCTAACGAAGTGACTGGGAGAGATCAAGGTTATTACAGGAGCTGAGGGAAATGGCTGAAAGGAACAAAAAGCAAAGGGAGAACACAGTGTAAGAAAATAGAACACTTGTAAATCAAATCATGCATTCAGGAGTGGGTAGGATGCTGGTGGAATTGAAACACTGCACAGTAAATATCAGTTTCTACTTATCAATGAACATGGTATCACCAGCATGAGAAGACAATATTAACTTATTTACTTATGTGATAGCATGATCCTTGCCTTTCACATATACTTAATGACAGATATAATAGCCATGTTGCTGCTATTTTCTTTCTGGCTGAATTTCCAAAGCAGAAAAAAAAAAATCCCCATTAGTACATTTTAATTTTCTTTTATCCCAGATACCATGCTGAATATAAGTATCTGTGATCTCACTGCAGAATGTGCTTGGCTGAGTAAAAAAGTAGCATATTTTATAAAAATAAAAAGAAAATATAGGCAACATGTAACAATATACCAGAGAGAGGGAAAGGAACTAAAGCACACTGAATGAAAGGCAGAGAGACGGTGAAGATGTTTTACCAAGAAGTCTAATCCTCTGGATGACTACAGAAATAAAGACCTGTAGAAGGTTCCACGGGAGTCTGAAGATTGATTATGTGTCCTGCTTCCCCTGTGCTTCCTGTGCTGAGAATGTCTTTTTAAACTGCTGATTTCACAATCTACGAAAGGGCTGACGAAAGAGGTATTGGCTGTAATCTAGATATAAGATTGAAAGGTTAAGAAACCACCTTGAGAACATGACAAATATTTCTGTTTCTCCCCACACTTCAAAGAAGTGCAGTCACTGAAGGTGTGAACTCCTTGATTGATAACAGGTAGTTCACATTGCATGAGCCTTCACTTTTCAGCTGAAACACATAAAACTAGAAGTCCTGGAATAAGATTGATCAAGTCAACCAAGTCAATAAATTTTTTCAAAATGCATGTATTTGCCCTCCTCAGTAGACAGATCCTCACTCAGTGAAACTTACTGTGATACCCACATGAACAATCGTTCCTAAATTTCAGGAAGGTAACACAACCACAATATCCACTAGATGACGACCTGGCATAAGAATTTTTCTTGAGTTATGTAACTCAAGTTTTTAATGAAATAGCTGTTTCCTTCCATTATTCTTTCCAGATACTGGTTAAACTCATAGTGACATTTAGACTTGCATGCTGCATCTGTTTGTTGGCTTGGCTGGTTTTGGGTATTTTCTTATTTTGCTTTGCTTTTCATGGATTGAGATTATTTGTCACTTTGCCAAAATATTTGCAGAATCAATCTCCTCCTTTTATTAGATCCTGTAGTCATTGTTTATATAATAATGAATTTAACACTTAGAATCAACTCTTTGATATCTCTGACTAGATTTTGTAATCATAAATGCACCAAGGCAGAGGAAGAAAAAACTAAACACTCAGTATTGACCAAAGAATTGTAAAGAAACTAGAATCATTCAAAAGTACAATAGTACAATGTAACAATCTCTAGTACCAAAACACAATTCTGTGCTATCCGATATACTACTGCTATATTGCTAAATTCTTATCTAACTTAAAAAAAAATTGTCAAGTATCCTGAAATTAATTGCATTTAGACATCTATATTTTACATGTTTTAAAATATTCTTCGAAAAACTCCTTAATTTCAGGAATTAAGGATTTTCTTTCTCAAAAATGTGGCTATATTTAACCTTCAAACTAAAAAATTCAACAGAACTGCTGATTTTTTTAGCCCTAAGGAAAAGTGACCTAGAGATATTTATTGCAAGCTTCAAGCCTGCAAAAATTGACATATTCAATATGCAATAAAAAATATCTGATTGCTTCATTGGAAATGTAAAGCTGGAAAGAATATTATGAATTGACACTATATTCAGAAAAGGGCTAGTTTAATCAACTTGATTTTTTCATAATGTATAACACTTGAGTTAGTTAATTTGGTATTTAAATTAATGAAATGGAATGAAACAGAATGACATAGAAAAATTAAGTTTCAAATCAAATTTAAAATGGATATTTTCCAAAATTCCATTTTTCATTAATGATTTGGCATTTTGATTTTGCACCCAAATCTGTGAAAATTAAAATATCATTGCCCAGAGTTTGAAACAATTCTCTTTATGGTCTTACCTGTTGTCTTGAATAAATTAATTAATTAATATTTTTAATTGGAAATTTTCCAGTCATGTTCACTATTTTAATATTTGTGAGTTCACTTTCCAGACGGATAAATCCTTGCAATGGTTTGTATCATTGCAATAGGTAGAATTCTTCCATCAGATTCCTTTAGCAAAAATTTAACTTCATTATGCCAGAAACTGGTATGCAGCCATTGCTGAAAAAACAAACAGGATTTCTCACAAGAAACATGGACTTCCATTGCTTGATTCTGTCTACATTAGAATTGAGGCTATCCTCATTCTGTCATGGCCATTGTTAAACTATTTCAATGATAATGCCATAGTTTTTTAAGTTTGGTCTAAAGACTCACTGTGACCTGTTATAAGTTTTCTACTGACCTCTCTGGGATAAAAGCAGGGAAAAATTTTTCATATTTAGTAGATATCAATAAGATATAATATTTATAAACGCTGTTCAAATAGTTTTTTATATGGAGTTGTAATCACATAAAAATACTGATCCCGCAGGACTGCGATCTTTAATCTGATAATTCTGAAATATTTGAGGCAAAAGGAATTTAAAATGCCACGAATAACATTTAGAATATACTGCTGTATGTGATACCTACTGAGCATCTATAGATGTTGTAAGGGTATATGAGGGTATGGAGGAAAAGAGCAAACTCATAAACAGTGCATTACAACAGACCTTCTGTGACTTTATAATGACAGATTGCTAGTAAAACACCAGTTTTGCAAACTGAACATTTCAACAGACCTGAAACTGAAAAACAGATGAAGGTGTCTGTAGCTTATGCGAGAAATTAACAGTTCCTATTCAGTGTGCTGAGCAGTGTGTGAAATCACTTCCCCCTGAGTTATGAGGGAGGTGAATTAGGAATGCAAAATATGTAAGCGAATAATATTTTCAAAATAAAAAAAATTTCAAGAGTTTTAATAATGGTGCAATGTTAGCCAGTAAATAATTCATTACTTGCATAGAAAAATGTTCTGACTATTTATATATGTTGTTTATAAGCATATTTCTATATGCCCTATATAAGGAGTCAATGCAGCAACACTCAAGAGAGATTATAACTTGGCTTTTTCATTCTGGGTGATTTCCTTG
This sequence comes from Poecile atricapillus, assembly GCF_030490865.1. Taxonomy (NCBI): domain Eukaryota; kingdom Metazoa; phylum Chordata; class Aves; order Passeriformes; family Paridae; genus Poecile; species Poecile atricapillus. Next base: position 45,043,172 of record NC_081289.1, on the reverse strand, counting down.
CTGTAGGACCATGAGAGCAGGAACTGAACCAATATATTGGAAGGACTCAGGATTTAGCCATTGACTGGACCAGCTAGGACCAGCTACTTCATCAAGATCTAGTTGCTGCTTACTGCTTCTGTGGGGAAAAAAAAAAAACAAGCAGAAGAGGCTATGAATTGGAAGAAAGAGCTGGTATTTGGACAAATAATTTACCTGGGAGTAGATGGAAGGTGGAAGTAAGCGTGTGCTGTAGGTGGGAAGGAGCAGCAGGGAGCTGTTGCCTGGAGCTGAGACAGCACAAGGTCCCTGAAAGGTTATCAGAGGCTGTGGGTGAGTGCTGACAAGTAGCAGCAGTCACAGAGGCAGAACACTTTGCAGTGCTTTATCAGAGCAGATATTTCACTAGAAACATTTAGCTTTGCTCAGTGTTGGCAGCTCTTCTGTCCCCAAAATGCAAACCATGTTTCATGAAGCCAGAATGAGAATGGTAGCATTGGTACTGCAAGAAACTTAGGGAGTCAGTCTAGTGCCACGGAAGCTCAGAATTCCTAAAACTGTCCCAAGTAATGACTCTATGACCATATTTAATTCTTAATGGTGGGAACATTGAAAAGATAAAAAATATGGGTTTCTTGAGAAGGTTGCAATTTGCAGGGAAGTGACTGTAAGTTGATGCCAAGTGCACACAAACAACATTTATCAATATTACATTTTAAACAGTTCTGTGATATGCAGGTTTGTTATTTGGACAGGCAACCTGACAGCAGAGATTGATGCACCTATCAGAGAAGAATAAGAATATAAATCTGTCTTATCAAAAGGAGAATGCAGGGAGCAGATAGGGCTGATGTCGTAGACATAATCTATTTAGGTTTCCAAGAGACATTTGACATTGCATGGTAGAATAGAATAAAATATCTTCAGGTTAGCATGTAAGGCACAGAAGACTCTTTTCCTCCCAGGCTTCTCATGCTGAAAAGTAGTACATTGATTCCCAAATGCAGAATATAATTACTTCTCTTATTTTTCTCTCAGTCTTTTTGTTTTTCTTCTAGAAATCTTCCATTTTTTTTCCTTTGTCCTATGTTTATCTTTTCTGTTTCCTTTTATTTATCCTGACTCTTTTTTACATAAAACAAAAGTGCAACCTGACTCCAGCAGATTGATTTATGTTGTCTTAGCATCCTGAATCTACCAAGGAAAGAATGGGGATGGGCCATTGTGGCCTGAGAACTACAAAAGTCTCACAAATATTCCCAAATGAAAGATGGCTTCTCTTGGGACTTTCCTGAGACTTATCAATGATCAGCAATACAGATTTTATACAAGTATTGAATAAGCTACTGAAGAGAAAATTGTATTCTAGAATTCTTACAAATAACAGTTCAGAAGATATGCAGACACAATGAAAACAGAAAATCATTAGTATCACTGATAAGGGTTCAGGCACCTGCAGCACTATTCAGGCTTCTGAACACCTCAATGTAATCCCTTGTTTCTTATATTTTTATCCCCAGGGATTCCATTCCAGGATGCTTAAAGACAACATTTGTTAATCAAAACACAGGAAGGAGGAAATGTACTGTCCTGAAATATGTATTAATCCTGATACACTGCCACTTACTGTCTTGTGCAGGTAAATGAAAATGCCTTTGACATGTCACAGGCAATCCCTTGTGTCAATACCCATGCCCCTTCCTTTGCAGTTGCACAGTAAAGCAAATCTGTCACTGAGACTGCATCAATTCTAATAGCAGCCTCCATCAGAAATTTAGGGTGCAAAGTACAGACACATCTGTTCTACCTCAGGAGAATATGCTGCTGTCTTTGGCAGCAAGTAAGGCACTGCAATTTGGAAAGCAAGAGGCTGTAGCAATGCTGATCTGTTTGGGGTTTGCTTCAAATGATCAGAGCCAGTTTGCATATAGTATGAGGCAGATCATTCCTCAGAACTCTTACACCTCTCAGAGAATATGACTTCCTGGTCAATTAAATTTTCCAGGTCAATCAAACTTGCACAATCAAGTTTTCAATGTGTCTGGATGGGGACCTCCTTTGGGCCCCCGTTCCACATTCTTACCACCATCACTGTGATTTTTGTTCCTTATAGCCAGTTTGAATTTCCTTTTCTGCAACTTGCATCTCTGCTTTTGTGCATTTGCTGTGCACCTCTAACTCCTCCTTCTCCACACCCCTGCATTCGATAGGTGAAAACAGTCTTTCTTGTCTTCAGAATGTACAAACTCATTTTTCTCAATGTCACTTTGGTTTTCCAGTTCTTCCTCTAAACTGTCCCTAAGAAGGGCCCTTTTCTGGATTTAGCTTTCAAAGTCATCTTTGCACAAGTGATTCCAAAGTGGGATGCAGAATAGATGTGATATCACAAGTGCTGAACACAGAGGAACAATCATTTTGACTGACATGCTGGCAGGCTGTGACCGGTGCAGTTCAGTGTATAGTTAGCTTTTTTCTGCATAACACTACATTAGTGAGAGCATTTTAAGATTTTATGTTTAAGGTATATTTTGATTTCAGTTTAGGAATATCAATTTTTAAAATTTGTAATGTTTACTGCCTGTAATACCCAGAGTTACTACTTAGAAAAAATTTCATGGGAAAATTCACACACAAGAATTGTTTTGGATAAAATGTAATTTAAAAAAAAAAAAATTACCTAGATGTATTTGTATACAAGGACTAATATTTGGCAGGGGAAATGTTTACTTGTTGAAATAGTGCAAATGATTTTTTCTATCAGAAAGCACTTTTAAGTAATGAACACAAAGGTAAAATATATCTCAAGAATTTTCTCAGTGCATCAAATCTGCCCTTTAAAAAATGCTAATTTTTGCGTGAGGTAAAATTAATATAAGTTTGGCCTTTCCACTAGTCTCTGCCAAATTTAGTCAGGAATTCTAGATAATAAACTGATCTTTGGGGGTCATCTGACACAATATAACAATGGCACAATAAATAACCATCAACATCAACAGGTGCATTGTTAATTATGGCCAAAGTGACCTCTTCACTTCTACACAGTAGGGCTATTCATCCTACATTTGCATCTTGATTTATGGAATGGTAAATTCACATAGATCTGGATGGCATGGGAAATCAACTACAGAATCAAAGGATATGTTGACACAGGTGAGAAGAAAGGAAGAAATTTCATTTGAGGCAGAAAAATAAGATCAAATTTTGTTGTCTTTCAGAATTAATGCAATCTTATAATCTAAAGACAAGGTTCAACATTTGTCAGTACTGTTGTATAGAATTTTTTCCTGCCATGTGTATTACATGGAAATGAAAAATAGAAAGGTTGCTATAAGCAAATAATCTAAACAAAAGCAGCATACAAATCATATTGGGCCAAAATCATGGGTGTTGACTTCACTGATCACAGCACTTAACAAAGGTGAATTTAGAATTTTAGGCTAAGTCTTCCCTATTAAACAAGACAAGGCCAAGGCACAGTTGGGTTTAGTGACAGGAAAAAATATGTGGTATTAATTGTAAGGAAGCTCACAGGCATTGTTTTACCCTTGCTTCCTCAAATTTTTCCAGACAGTAGTCAACACTTTTGGGGAAAATATGCCAGTGCCTGTTCTTGAGACTGCTTCTAATAATACTTTCTCCTCCCAATAGAGCAGGTAAATGCTAGTGAAATGATACCAGATGCACCTCTGTGTTCTGACATTACTATTATTATTAATAATAATAATAATCATAATCAATTTCTTTATTATTTTTTTCTTAACAATAAGAAATAAGTTAACTCTGCAAATAGATTTTACTGCCCATCAATCTTAGAAGACCTCATGGACATAGCACCACCCTCCTGTTTTAGTCTGGTTTTTGGCTTCAATTAGAGTCAACTGAAGAAAAGTTCCCCTTTTTCCATTTTTTCCCTGTAATCTGTCTTCCACTGGAATTCAATATATTTTATTTGATGTCCAAGAGAAGGACAGGAAAAGTCTACTTCCTTAGCTGTATGGTTCAGCTAGGCTGAGAAGAATAAATGGTCCTAAATTTCTGGACGCAACAGAATGCAACATTGGCAATGCTCACCTCAGTAAGCTTAAGAGGTCTCAGTCTGGACTGCCACACCTGAACTGGTCAGTTTTAATGTATGAGCATTGTAAGCTATTACCCAAATGACTACATTTGACCACTGATGCATCTTTGTTGAAAATAAAGTCCTGAGTTCTATTTTAAAGTGGGAAGTATAAAATGAATGCAATAAAATCCCACTCTATTTTATGGACTGTATAAAAAAAATAAGATGATATTTGCTGATTGAAGCAAGCCATTGTGCATTGGCAAGGAGAGTTTCTGTCTTTGAAAAATCTCATCTCCCATTCTAAGCCTCAGAAATTTCTTTGGACAAAATACTGGTGCTTGTCACCTAATCTTCAGTAGGTGAAATATCATCCCTAAAGCAATAGAAAAACAGCTTTGACTGATGTCCAATTGGACAAAAATTTTAAAAATTTGAGACAATTTCTGTATATATATAAAAGATATATATATAAAAAGGACCCCAGCTTATTTCTTCTCACTGATGAATTATTTCCTCAGTCCTGAGAAAAACAGAACAAAATGGTCTTCTATTCACAAAGTGGAAAAGCATTCAACAGAGCAGTGAAAATAAAAGATTTTAACCCTACACCTATTGCTATCATGAACTTCATGTACAGCCTTGACTAAATCAGTTATCCTCCTTACATCTTCAGTTACCCAGCTGACAAATGAGCAAATCCTAATGCACTGAGTGCTGCAAAAAATAGTTATTACCTTTTGAAAAGCACTCTCTAAGGGTCTGGTGTTGTATAAATGACAGATACTTATTTTAGACAAGAAAGCAACAGATATGACAATTTTTTTTCAAGGATTTTCTAAAGGAAAACAGAATTGTTGTCAGTGTAAGCTATTTTCTAAAATAGCAGCAATACAGAGGTGGATGCCTCTCTATTGTAGGTGAATACAGTAGATGTAAGGCAGCTACTTTTAAGTTGACACATTAAGAAGCTGAAGTGGTTCTATGAGATAGCTGAGGGAGTGTGCTGACATTTATGCTGTACCTCAGGTTTATGCTATCATTATTCTATATGCCATGGAACACATACACAAACACCCTAGTGCGTGACAGGGCATATAAATTCTTACCAAAACCTCTGTGGAAAAATTATAAAAATGTATTATTAATGTTAATATACTAGCATGAAATTCCCTGTGGTGTGATGAAAAGTATTTCCCAGTGAATGCATCTCAGCACAGATCACATGGAGTGAAAAAAGATTTTGGAATTCTCTGTAATGCTCTCACTGTGAAAGGATCAATTTCTTCCAAGCCTGACATAATAGACCTTAGATGTATTAGAAGCTGCTAATTAAAACAGTCTGCACTTCTGAATGCCACTCTTAGGCAAAAAAGGAATGAAAAATTAGATCCATTGCTGGTGTATATGTTTTCAATAAAAAGGTATGAATAGAATGAACAATAGAGTTATATGAATGAGGATGGGGATATATTGCTTTTCATTATTTTTTACAAAACTTCAAGCTGTTCAGCATTCCCCTTCTCTCCCCAAAACTGTGGTAGAGAATTTGGTTTTGATCCAAGGCTGGACGAGGGGACTGGCAATTAGTACAGAACACAGCAGTGATGGTTTCTCTCTCTTGCTCATTGCTTTACTTGCAATAGTAAGGACACAGCACTCATGGCTGTATAGCAGGCTGGAGACCATAGTTTCACATTTCAGCCAAATCTCATATTCTAAAGTGGAAATCTAGCATTTCAGATTGTTTTTCCTTACAAATTACCACTAAAGCAGTATTTTTGTAATTATCAGTGAAAAGAGCACTTCCCTCAGTCCCCCAGAAGAATTAACTTGGACTTCTGAAAACCCTGCATGTCAGCAAAAACAATTTTCTAATGTTAAATGTCCTGTAAATGAAATATTATTTCATTTATATAGTATGAAACAAAATAATTTAAATATCAAATAAAAATCAGAACTGCCTGAATGTAAACAAGGACTAGATAACAAAATATGTTTAAAACATTACCACTATAGGAAAATTGAGGTAATTTCTTTTTCCCCAGAGAAATATTATCCTATTACCTACATACAGGTTACTCCAAGTGTGATGAAACTGTAATTTTCGATATGATATCATTATGTAACTTCTTGTTACAATCGGGACCTTTCCCTTGAGAAAGGAACCTTTCCCCTGAGAATTCATCAATGAAGTATCAGCTGCTGTTGCTATTAATGCCTGAGAATACTAAATGCTAGTGATTTATGAAGTGCCTAAGTCTTTCCTTATTTCCTAGTGTTGGATAAACTGAGAAGTGTCCTGAGTTTTTAACAACAATTTCAAAGACTGAAACCCTTATTAATACATAGAATATCGACTCAACAGCAAAGCAAACATTTTTTCCTCATAATATCTCCTGTGTTAAAGGAAAGTAGACATTTCTATCATTAGTTACTGACTGATCAGTTCTGAATTAATCTGGAATCACTGCAAGGTAATTCAGATACAGTGATTTTTGAAATACGAGCATCTAGTGTCATCAAGATGTAAACTATCAGACATGTTCGTGTACAGCTGACAGTTATGACATGGGACCTTCAGGAGACCCAAGTCCATATAAAATAGCAGCAAACGCCAGGCAGAAGAGCCCAGGACATTTCATATGGTACTAGGTGTCTGTATTGGCATCTGAATCAGACACAGAGGCTGAGGTTTATCTCCCTAATAAATATATATGGCATCTGCCTGTACATATGACTAAGCTTCATGTGGCTGTCCCTAGGCAACAGAAACATTTTCAGTGTGTGCCTACAAGTGTCCTGGGACTCCTGCACTGGACTGTGACACCCATAAAGCAATGCCCAGGTTTAGTTTCCTGCTGTCCAGTGTAATTTTTCTGAGAGTATTTAGCCTGGCCTCTAACTAGCTCTAGAGAAGAGAGGGTGTGTCTTTAAAATGCTATCATAAGACTACTCCTATAAGATGTTTTGGACAGCTGACACGATTAGGGTTGAACTCTAGAGCTTTATAAAATTAAGCATCTATATTAAAATTTCTTCATGAGCAATGACCAGGACAAAACATATAAAACATATTCTAGGCAATAAATGTTAAAATGGCTTTGGTTCTTAATCCCACACCCTTAATTAAATAAAATAAAATTAAGAAAATTCTATTGAGGCTGTAGGTTTGTTATTGTCACATACATTATGGAGGTCCTTTGTCCTTTCTTGTGCTTAGATATTTAAAATAGTCATAACAACAGCTGTTCCCAGCTACAAAATGTGCCTGCAGTGTTTAAAACCAAGCATATGTTTCTAATTGTATTGTCTCACCTGAGTCCAGTTCTCTTACAGCTTAAGACAGTTTGAGTTTATGTGCACATGTATTGCTGAAACACCCTCTGAATCCTCTGCTGAATATACTCCAGCATAAGTGGAGCTCAAGGATTCTGCCTCCCTTCTTAATATGTGAGAAATGCTTTGAGAAATGCAAAAGAAATTTACCTCCTTCCCTTCTGCCTAGTCTCACCCATGCCAAATCACTCAAATCTGGGCAAGAATCATTTTTCACCATCCGGTTCTTTGCTATTATAAAGCACAATGCTTGAAGATTCTCCCTGACAACAGATTCCCACACATTTTTTTGTCTGACTATTCAATAGAGCAAATCTGCCTGATGCTATGAGGACACCAGTTTTTTCTAGTGTTGTCAGTATAAAAAGGCTGTTGTACAGTGAAGCCAGCATCTGGCTAGCTTAGTTTTTGGTACATTCAGAAGAGATTTTTTAAAAGACAATAGCTCTTTTCAAAATTTTAGAGACTATACTATGTTCAACAGTGAGTTCTTTGTCTCCTCTTTATCCTCTTTTGTCTCTACAGGTGTGCTGAAATGCTCCTGTTCCCCCACACTTTGAATACTGGGATTAGTGGACAGCGATTTATTGAGTTTCTGTATGTCTCTTATGCTTATGATTTCTCTAATCTAAAAGTAATGGAAGATCCTGTATATTTTCAGTGGATCAATGCATTTTTCTGTCTTCACATTTATATCCTTGATATACTAACCACCACAGAGAACACAGAAAACTTACCAACCTCATCGGCCTTCTGCCCCTTTGTGTACTCAGATAAGGATTATGTGGAAAAAAGCTCTACCTCAAACATTGTAGCTACTTACACACGTGATAGAAGCAAGGCATTTCCGGAAACATTTCATTTCAGAGGGAAAGAGCATTTGAGCTCCATAAATTTAACCTAAGCAGCCTTCTGAGTATAACCACCTTTAGCTTCCAACATGACGAAAGAATGAGGTTGGCATCTCCAGACAGCCACTGCTGAATGAAGAGGTCTAAAGGACTTGTTCTTCTAGGAAGGTGTCTCATGTTTCAGAATTGAGGTAGAGATGGTTTCAGGGGCTCTGTGCAGCCCTTGCCCTCATCAGAGGATGGTAACTATAGCAGAGGTATCAGTTATCTTCTGTAATGAGGGGCTAGGCTCCTTTCAGTCAATAATTACTGAATTCTGTAGTAGGTCAGCAAAGGTGTTTTACATAATAGATAGAAAAACTTATTTAATGAAATCCCCTTTTGCTTTAACGTGAGAAGTAACCTATTATTATCCCCTTTAATCTCAAGTGTGCACAGAGAATTCAAAAGAGACAGAAAAAAAATCTTACAGAAAATTAAGTTTCTTTTATGATGTTTCCGGGCATTTTAATTCCAGACAACAACAGTCATCCTTTAAGGGCCATAGTCCTGTGGGCTTTCCTCAACTAAGCTAAAAAGGTCAGACCTTTCTGAGCTAGACAGCGTGTATCTGGGAATGTTCTCCATTCTGTATCATAGTGGGTACAGCCCTTGTGACAGGTCATGGCAGTCTTTTGAATAATTTCATAAGTACAGTTATGCATAAACAAGCACCTTACAGGGCATTTATCTGTACTTCAAATAGAAAAATCCCTATTATTCTATCCAGCAGAAATACCTAATTTTCTGCTTGTTGAAGGAGCTGCTATAGAAAACCTGTTATCTCCCAATTGCCCTTTATTTTTCTCTTCCAGAGTCAAGGCCAGGTGAGATTGGTGACTTCTAGTAGGGGAAGAATATGGCAAAATAATTATTCCTCTCCTTTTTAAAGATCATTTAAGTAGCACTTGAGCTTTTTTTGTGGTCTTTTATCAATGTGAACTATATTTATACTCATATGCATTTGTCTTGTCTGAAGTACCAGCAAAAACAACTGTTGTAGAAGCTGCTCACAAAAACAACTGATCTTTGTCAAGATAGGTCTGCGAGTATTTTATACCTTTTCTCAGTTGATAAAGTAGAATGCCTAATAACCCTTTTTTTTCCTCTATTTATTTTTCTTTCTTTACTTTTTCCTCCTTTATTTTTGTTCTATTTCTTTACTGAAGACTAATATTTTCAATAGATTGTGGCTCTGAAGAATTCACATTTTAAAATACCACAGCCTGAAATAAATTCCGCTAACATCAGCATGCAATTGGAGTATCTCAATTACCAGCAGAAGTCTTTGAGGTTCTGCATATTAGTCTCAGCTTGAAAAAGACAGGTATTTCTGAGATTTCTGAGCCAACCTTTACATGAAGTGAATCATCTTGTGCATACTTTCACTGCATTGATTTCACAATGAACCAAAGACAACTGTGTTCTTATTACAGGTACCTCAGGTAGGTCCCTGAAGTTAAATGAGATAAATCTAGATTCAAGTCACTGCAAGAAATACCAGTGAAAATATAATTCTACATTCTTAAGAGAAAGTATCATCTTTGAAAGTCAGAACTGATGGCAGATACACTGGGAAGACCCGTATCTTTCATCATATGGTACAGAAAAGCAGATGGCATTTGTTAAAATGATCTAATAAGTTTGAGAAGCCCCAGGCAAATTGACAAAGCAGCAAACAAGACGCAAAGTTACAAGCAATAAACCAGTTCATCTCAGAGGGAGAAAGGTTCTGCAGGGAATAAACACTGATAAACAAAAGAGAGGGTAAACTTTGTCTGTGATGGGGAGCAAACAAAAAACCCCAGTAGATTTAGGAATGAATATAATGAGACAGGTACATTTATTACATCTTAGGACAGAGTTGCAACCAAAGTAAGTGAATCTGGTGGTCAGGCACACAAGGAAAATAAATGTGGGAGTTATACAGTGAATAAAGTAATGATATTCACAGAAGGGCTTACCATTTAATTTCTCTGATGGAAATGTGAAGAAATACAAAAAACTTATGTAGGGAAACCATCCTGCCAGCTCATATACCCTGATGGGCATTAAACTTGTTCCTGTTGTTTAGGGAAGAGATTTTGGAATCACTGTGGATTGTTCATCCTCTCATTGTGCAACAGAGTTTACAAACATGTATCTGGTGCTGAAATGGTGGTGAGAGATAATGAAAATTAGGCAAAAATTACAGTCAAGTTTTGAGAAAGTCCACATCTTGAATGTTATGTTGATTATTTTGATCACATCTGTGTCAAGGAAACGTAGTGGAACCAAGAACAACACAGAGAAGGAAGAAAAGGATAACTGGAGGTATGAAACTGCTTCTGTACAATAAACTGAATAGATTAGGACTTATGGGATGGAGAACTGATAAAACAGGAGAGTTATGAAATATATATAAAAGAGTATTAATGCCTTTCCAAGAGAGAAAGAACTGAGAACTTAAATCCTCAGTATTAAATTCAGTATTATTAAATTCACAAGATATAGTGACACCCAATTGTAAGAGGCTCTTTAAAAGTGAAATACTTAAAAATTATTAGACTGCAAGTACTTACAGTACTCCTGAAGATGACTGTATCCCTTATCACCACCTAATGCTGAATGTGCAGGGAGAAGTGCACTTTTCCTACTCTTGCCCTGTTCCCAAACACTCACTGCTGTGTGCTCTCATGATATCCAAGAGTGGTGAGAGCTGCAATCTGAATAAAGATGAATGTGGAGAGAGAGAAAGAAGCTCTGCAGTCAGAAAGACACACATAGTATGTGATGTCATAATTCAAAGTCAGTAGGCAACACAAGAGTTGCAAGAACTCAATTTTTAATTTCTGTGAGTACACCCAAGTTGACGAAACACAATTTAATCTTGTCCTTATTCTTGAGAGAGGCTTTCTAAAAATCACTCAACAAATATCTGTGATG